>NW_028160825.1:30000-55706 GCF_964263955.1 Coregonus lavaretus
ACTTCCTGTATATAGTCATGTTATATTCTACTTCCTGTATATAGCCATGTTATATTCTACTTCCTGTATATAGTCATGTTATATTCTACTTCCTGTATATAGTCATGTTATATTCTACTTCCTGTATATAGCCATGTTATATTCTACTTCCTGTATATAGTCATGTTATATTCTACTTCCTGTATATAGTCATGTTATATTCTACTTCCTGTATATAGCCATGTTATATTCTACTTCCTGTATATAGTCATGTTATATTCTACTTCCTGTATATAGCCATGTCATTTGTACTCTTTATTGTTATTAATTTTTCACTGTGTATTTATTCCTCGTGTCACTATTTCTATTTTTCAACTTTTTCCCCTTACTAGCACTGACTTCCTGGTAGCTACTTAATTGAGAGAAATGTACTTACTATGACTGTGATATGTGGTTGTCTCACCTACAGTGGCTTGCGAAAGTATTCACCCCCCTTGGCATTTTTCCTATTCTGTTGCCTTACAACCTGGTATTAAAATAGATATTTTGGGGATTTGTATCATTTCTCCTCTGTAGCTCAATTGGTAGAGCATGGCGCTTGTAACGCCAGGGTTGTGGGTTCGATCCCCGGGACCACCCATACGTAAAAATGTATGCACACATGTCGCTTTGGATAAAAGTGTCTGCTAAATGGCATATTATTATTATTATTTGATTTACACAACATGCCTACCACTTTGAAGATGCAAAATATGTTTTATTGTGAAACAAACAAGAAATAAGACAAAAAAACTGAAAACTTGAGCGTGCATAACTATTCACCCCCCCCAAAGTCAATACTTTGTAGAGCCACCTTTTGCAGCAATTACAGCTGCAAGTATCTTGGGGTATGTCTCTATAAGCTTGGCACATCTAGCCACTGGGATTTTTGCCCATTCTTCAAGGCAAAACTGCTCCAGCTCCTTCAAGTTGGATGGGTTCCGCTGGTGTACAGCAATCTTTGAGTCATACCACAGATTCTCAATTGGATTGAGGTCTGGGCTTTGACTAGGCCATTCCAAGACATTTAAATGTTTCCCATTAAACCACTCGATTTTTGCTTTAGCAGTATGCTTAGGGTTATTGTCCTGCTGGAAGGTGAACCTCCGTCCCAGTCTCAAATCTCTGGAAGACTGAAACAGGTTTCCCTCAAGAATTTCCCTGTATTTAGCGGCATCCATCATTCCTTCAATTTTGACCAGTTTCCCAGTCCCTGCCGATGAAAAACATCCCCACAGCATGATGCTGCCACCACCATACTTCACTGTGGGGATGGTATTCTCGGGGTGATGAGAGGTGTTGGGTTTGCGCCAGACATAGCGTTTTCCTTGATGGCCAAAAAGCTCAATTTTAGTCTCATCTGACCAGAGTACCTTCTTCTATATGTTTGGGGAGTCTCCCACATGCCTTTTGGCGAACACCAAACGTGTTTGCTTATTTTTTTCTTTAAGCAATGGCTTTTTTCTGGCCACTCTTCCGTAAAGCCCAGCTCTGTGGAGTGTACGGCTTAAAGTGGTCCTCTGGACAGATACTCCATTCTCCGCTGTGGAGCTTTGCAGCTCCTTCAGGGTTATCTTTGGTCTCTTTGTTGCCTCTCTGATTAATGCCCTCCTTGCCTGGTCCGTGAGTTTTGGTGGGCGGCCCTCTCTTGGCAGGTTTGTTGTGATGCCATATTCTTTCCATTTATTAATAATGGATTTAATGGTGCTCTGTGGGATGTTCAAAGTTTCTGATATTTTTTTATAACCCAACCCTGATGGGTACTTCTCCACAACTTTGTCTCTGACTTGTTTGGAGAGCTCCTTGGTCTTCATGGTGCCGCTTGCTTGGTGGTGCCCCTTGCTTAGTGGTGTTGCAGACTCTGGGGCCCTTCAGCACTGGTGTATATATACTGAGATCATGTGACACTTAGATTGCACACAGGTGGACTTTATTTAACTAATTATGTTACTTCTGAAGGTAATTGGTTGCACCAGATCTTATTTAGGGGCTAAAGTTATTTTTTTCATTTCACTTCACCAATTTTGACTATTTTGTGTATGTCCATTACATGAAATCCAAATAAAAATCCATTTAAATTACAGGTTGTAATGCAACAAAATAGGAAAAACGCTAAGGGGGATGAATACTTTTGCAAGGCACTGTACCCACACAATCAAGACTCTACACACACACAAACACACGGTCGGACAGCCTGACAAAGGAACTTGAGCTTGCTCTAGGGGTCAGAGGGTATAGGTCGTGACCTTTGGGCGTCAACCTACTATATAAGGAGACTTCTCTGGATAGAGTGGGACATAATAGTTCAAACACAGGAACTCTGACAACCCACAACACACACACACACACACACACACACACACACACACACACACACACACACACACACACACACGTACACACACACACACACGTACACACACGTACACACACACACACACACACACACACGTACACACACGTACACACACACACACACACACACACACACACACAAAATATATCAACAAACACACTGACACAGAACTACTAGTCTTTACTTACTGAATGTCATTCTGTGGGACAAGTTCACCTCTAATGTTTTGAAAGCAGCGTCTGGGCGGTTCAGAAAAGGATGACCTCTTTGTGTTGTGTCCTATCACCGTTATCTCTGCCAGCAGCCAGCCCTGACATGTCACCGTTATCTCTGCCAGCAGCCAGCACTGACATGTCACCGTTATCTCTGCCAGCAGCCAGCACTGACATGTCACCGTTATCTCTGCCAGCAGCCAGCACTGACATGTCACCGTTATCTCTGCCAGCAGCCAGCACTGACATGTCACCGTTATCTCTGCCAGCAGCCAGCCCTGACATGTCACTGTTATCTCTGCCAGCAGCCAGCCCTGACATGTCACCGTTATCTCTACCAGCAGCCAGCACTGACATGTCACCGTTATCTCTGCCAGCAGCCAGCACTGACATGTCACCGTTATCTCTGCCAGCAGCCAGCACTGACATGTCACCGTTATCTCTGCCAGCAGCCAGCACTGACATGTCACCGTTATCTCTGCCAGCATCCAGCACTGACATGTCACCGTTATCTCTGCCAGCAGCCAGCACTGACATGTCACCGTTATCTCTGCCAGCAGCCAGCACTGACATGTCACCGTTATCTCTGCCAGCAGCCAGCACTGACATGTCACCGTTATCTCTGCCAGCAGCCAGCACTGACATGTGTCATGTGAATTTCTATCTCTAATTCAACCTAAGCTTGAATCATTACCAGAGGTTGTAAGGCTCTGGTTTTAATCATCAATGATTCAAGGTCCACAACCCACAAGTATTTATCTGTATATTTATTCATGGAGAGCTCTGGGGCCAAGGCCCCAAACATACGATTTTATACCTCCTGAACTTGACTCCTCCCACCTTTAGATGGGTTTTCTAAACAGTTTCCGCCTTCCCCCTTGAATGTTTAGTCCCGCCCCCTCTGTTAGTGGTTTGACACTACATGATAATTCTAACATTTATACTGTATTTGGGGTGAAATCCTTTAGTCATTACACTTAAAATCCAAATTAATCTAACAACATGTCACCGTTATCTCTGCCAGCAGCCAGCACTGACATGTCACCGTTATCTCTGCCAGCAGCCAGCACTGACATGTCACCGTTATCTCTGCCAGCAGCCAGCACTGACATGTCACCGTTATCTCTGCCAGCAGCCAGCACTGACATGTCCATCTGACACCTGATGCAGGGAACAATGGTGGTGCTGTTGACATTACATTCAGCAAGACTGATGGGGTCTGGGAGGGGGGAGAGAGTATAACTCAACAACATGCTGTTAAGTTTCCATCCATCTGAACACACACACAGCCTCACACACACTTCCCTATACCTGAACATTAACACAAGCACTTTCTCTTTCTCCCTTTTTCCTGTGGTCACAGTCACAGTCACAGTCACACAGACGCAGTCACACAGTCACAGTCACAGAGTCACACTCACACAGTCACACATACACAGACACAGACACATAGTCACAGTCACACAGACACAGTCACACAGACACACTCACACAGTCACACATACACAGACACAGACACATAGTCACAGTCACACAGACACAGTCACACAGACACAGTCACACAGTCACAGTCACACAGACGCAGACACACAGTCACAGTCACACAGTCACAGTCACACAGTCACACAGACGCAGTCACACAGTCACAGTCACAGAGTCACACAGACGCAGTCACACAGTCACAGTCACAGAGTCACACTCACACAGTCACAGTCACAGAGTCACACTCACACAGTCACACATACACAGACACAGACACATAGTCACAGTCACACAGACACAGTCACACAGTCACAGTCACACAGACACAGTCACACAATCACAGTCACACAGTCACAGTCACAGACACAGTCACAGTCACACAGTCCCAGTCACACAGACACAAATACACAGTCACACAGACACAGACACACAGATACAGACACAGACACACAGACACACAGATACAGACACAGACACACAGACACACAGATACAGACACAGACACACAGACACATGTCCCGATGACTAATTGGTTCTGGTTGTGACCGTGTTTCCTCTGGCTCTTCCTTTCAGCAGATAGTGGTGCGTCCTGTCCACAGCACACACACACACACACACACACACACACACACACACACACACACACACACACACACACGGCCGGAGGCCAGGGAACAGAGCAGCACTGCATACAGTGGGGAAAAAAAGTATTTAGTCAGCCACCAATTGTGCAAGTTCTCCCACTTAAAAAGATGAGAGAGGCCTGTAATTTTCATCATAGGTACACGTCAACTATGACAGACAAATTTAGAAGAAAAAAATCCAGAAGATCACATTGTAGGATTTTTTATGAATTTATTTGCAAATTATGGTGGAAAATAAGTATTTGGTCACCTACAAACAAGCAAGATTTCTGGCTCTCACAGACCTGTAACTTCTTATTTAAGAGGATCCTCTGTCCTCCACTCGTTACCTGTATTAATGGCACCTGTTTGAACTTGTTATCAGTATATGTTACCACTCCACTATGGCCAAGACCAAAGAGCTGTCAAAGGACACCAGAAACAAAATTGTAGACCTGCACCAGGCTAGGAAGACTGAATCTACAATAGGTAAGCAGCTTGGTTTGAAGAAATCAACTGTGGGAGCAATTATTAGGAAATGGAAGACATACAAGACCACTGATAATCTCCCTCGATCTGGGGCTCCACGCGAGATCTCACCCCGTGGGGTCAAAATGATCACAAGAACGGTGAGCAAAAATCCCAGAACCACACGGGGGGACCTAGTGAATGACCTGCAGAGAGCTGGGACCAAAGTAACAAAGCCTACCATCAGTAACACACTACGCCGCCAGGGACTCAAATCCTGCAGTGCCAGACGTGTCCCCCTGCTTAAGCCAGTACATGTCCAGGCCCATCTGAAGTTTGCTAGAGTGCATTTGGATGATCCAGAAGAGGATTGGGAGAATGTCATATGGTCAGATGAAACCAAAATAGAACTTTTTGGTAAAAACTCAACTCGTCGTGTTTGGAGGACAAAGAATGCTGAGTTGCATCCAAAGAACACCATACCTACTGTGAAGCATGGGGGTGGAAACATCATGCTTTGGGGCTGTTTTTCTGCAAAGGGACCAGGACGACTGATCCATGTAAAGGAAAGAATGAATGGGTCCATGTATCGTGAGATTTTGAGTGAAAACCTCCTTCCATCAGCAAGGGCATTGAAGCAGAAACGTGGCTGGGTCTTTCAGCATGACAATGATCCCAAACACACCGCCCGGGCAACGAAGGAGTGGCTTCGTAAGAAGCATTTCAAGGTCCTGGAGTGGCCTAGCCAGTCTCCAGATCTCAACCCCATAGAAAATCTTTGGAGGGAGTTGAAAGTCCGTGTTGCCCAGCGACAGCCCCAAAACATCACTGCTCTAGAGGAGATCTGCATGGAGGAATGGGCCAAAATACCAGCAACAGTGTGTGAAGACTTACAGAAAACGTTTGACCTGTGTCATTGCCAACAAAGGGTATATAACAAAGTATTGAGAAACTTTTGTTATTGACCAAATACTTATTTTCCACCATAATTTGCAAATAAATTCATAAAAAATCCTACAATGTGATTTTCTGGAAAAAAAATTCTCACTTTGTCTGTCATAGTTGACATGTACATATGATGAAATTTACAGGCCTCTCTCATCTTTTTAAGTGGGAGAACTTGCACAATTGGTGGCTGACTAAATACTTTTTTTCCCCACTGTATAATCACAGGCTGCAGACATGACAGTGTACACAGTGGTTGCATCTCAAATGGCACCCTATTCCCTTTGTAGTGCACTACCTTAGACTGAACTCCTGTCTGTCTGTCTGTCTGTCTGTCTGTTCTGTCATCTCAATTACACTGAACTCCTGTCTGTCTGTCTGCCTGCCTGTCTGTCTGTCTGTCTGTCTGTCTGTCTGTCTGTCTGTCTGTGTCTCTCTCTCCCGCTCTCTCTCTCTCTCTCTCTGTCTGTCTGTCTGTCTGTTCTGTCATCTCAATTACACTGACCTCCTGTCTGTCTGATCTGTCATCTCAATTACACTGAACTCCTGTCTGTCTGTCTGTCTGTCTGATCTGTCATCTCAATTACACTGAACTCCTGTCTGTCTGCCTGCCTGTCTGCCTGCCTGTCTGCCTGCCGGTCTGTCTGTCTGTCTGTCTGTCTGTCTGTCTGCCTGTCTGTCTGTCTGTCTGATCTGTCATCTCAATTACACTGAACTCCTGTCTGTCTGCCTGCCTGTCTGCCTGCCTGTCTGCCTGCCGGTCTGTCTGTCTGTCTGTCTGTCTGTCTGTCTGTCTGTCTGTCTGTCTGTCTGCCTGTCTGTCTGTCTGTCTGTCTGTCTGTTCTGTCATCTCAATTACACTGATCTCCTGTCTGTCTGCCTGTCTGCCTGTCTGTCTGTCTGTCTGTCTGTCTGTCTGTCTGTCTGTCTGTCTGTCTGTCTGTCTGTCTGCCTGTCTGTCTGTCTGTCTGTCTGTCTGATCTGTCATCTCAATTACACTGAACTCCTGTCTGTCTGCCTGCCTGTCTGCCTGCCTGTCTGCCTGCCGGTCTGTCTGTCTGTCTGTCTGTCTGTCTGTCTGTCTGTCTGTCTGTCTGCCTGTCTGTCTGTCTGTCTGTCTGTCTGTCTGCCTGTCTGTCTGTCTGTCTGTCTGTCTGTCTGTCTGTTCTGTCATCTCAATTACACTGATCTCCTGTCTGTCTGCCTGTCTGCCTGTCTGCCTGTCTGTCTGTCTGTCTGTCTGTCTGTCTGTCTGTCTGTCTGTCTGTCTGTCTGTCTGTCTGTCTGATCTGTCATCTCAATTACACTGAACTCCTGTCTGTCTGCCTGCCTGTCTGCCTGCCTGTCTGCCTGCCGGTCTGTCTGTCTCTCTGTCTGTCTGTCTGTCTGCCTGTCTGTCTGTCTGTCTGTCTGTCTGTCTGTCTGTCTGTTCTGTCATCTCAATTACACTGATCTCCTGTCTGTCTGCCTGTCTGCCTGTCTGTCTGTCTGTCTGTCTGTCTGTCTGTCTGTCTGTCTGTCTGTCTGTCTGTCTGTCTGTCTGTCTGTCTGTCTGTCTGTCTGCCTGTCTGTCTGTCTGTCTGTCTGTCTGTCTGTCTGATCTGTCATCTCAATTACACTGAACTCCTGTCTGTCTGCCTGTCTGTCTGTCTCTCTGGGTCAAGAAGACACACATGGCCTAGTTAGGCTGAGAAGACTCCTGAAACTTGAGTCATATCACTGTCACACTCACACAGGAGGCAGCGGCAGGTCAGACTGGCTCTGCCAGTGCTGTCCTTTTGAAGCGTCACTCCCTCCCCCAAACAAACACACACACACACACCCCAAGGGAGTGTCCTTGTCGTCGAGGATTCCATAGCTGAGAGAGGAGTAATGTACACTGTTCTGTCTCCATGGTTACAGTGTAGCCACCCTGTCATTGTCCAACTACACCCCTCCTCCTCAGAACCATGGTCAACACTGTAACACTTTATCATAACATACACTACTTCTGATAATGGTGAACTGGTCCAACATGTGTCAATGTATTACAGCCTGACCTGTGACCTGTAACAACAATGTCATAGTTTCGCTTTGACTGCTTTGACTGCTCTCTCAAACACTTACTTGATCATTAACTTAGCTACTCATGTTCTTTAAATGATAGTTGCATTTTCATCTGAGCAAATGGCAATATGTTGATAACATAGTAGCAATGTCCAGGCGTAAAAGGTGCGGTATCCACCTGTAAGAATAAAAGCAGCCCCGCCCACACGTTCATAGGTGACAGGTATGCACCACATACAGGGAGGAATCCACAGTCCATCCCCCTCCTTTACTAGAGCTCGGTTTTGCCTGCGCTGACTGCTGGAAGGAATTAGCGCTAGTGGGCGTCGCCGAATCTCATAATTTGACATTTCCATTTGTCTGTGGAGCGTACTGGAACATACCTACCTGTCCGAGGAGGAGAGAGAACATACCAGAGAACTCAGAAAGAAGCCTCGCCTCTCGCTACGGGATATCTTCACAGAGAGAAGCAGAAGAAGAGACAGGTGTTTACGGGAGAAGAATCTGAGTCGTCCCGCTTTCAAAATGTTCAAGAAAAAACCCTCGAAGAATAGCGTGACCATCACGCCAACGAAAAAGTGAGTAGTTGTTTCTATGTTGAAAGTTATCTTGGTGGTTATAGATAGCGATTTATAACTTTGTAATCACTGTGCAAGTTTCTTTTAATGTCGCATGACGAAAGATAAAGTCAAGTTGGAAGTTTGACAAGTTGATAAATGACACTCCTGCTGTCAGAATGTTTCAGGATTCTATTTATGATCGTTTATGATAACGCGTATATTATAACTTGACGACGATCCTGGGACATTGTAGCACTATGTCATAGAATAAATTAAGCCACGTTGCATAAGGGTTAAGTCATATTCCAAAGTTTATACAACTCTGGAAAATTGCTTGTAATTATATTGTTTGTGTAGCCTTAGCTTATGTATTGAATGTCCTTTTAACTTGACTCGAGGGTGTGGCTGCATGCTAACGGCAGTAACTGGTTTGAGAACTTTTGCTTTCGGGGTAGAGTGGGAGAAGAGATGGTGATGGACTTCAACCCAGCCCTGTTAAACTACTTTTCACTTCAAGAAAGTATTGACCTCATTTTTTGCCAAAATATAGTAAAATATTAGGCTACTGTATCTGAAAAAATATTTTTGATTGAATCCAATCATATGTCTTTGTTCTTATGAACAATATACATCTATTCTTATATAATAATATAGTGAGGTGTTTAAACATGCACTCCTACCTGTGAATAGTGTATGTGATTGGAGACAAGCTGCCCCAAAAAATCCCCAAATCCTTATCCACAATATCTACATTTTCAGCTGTCACTTTTCACTATCAGTTCATGCGGTCAGTGAATGGATCCCAAATGGCACACTACACCCCTATGGGCCCTGGTCTAAAGTAGTGCCCTATATAGGGAATAGGTTTCCATTTGAGATGTCGCCAGTGTCTCTGAACAGAGAGAGCACAGAGCATGCAGGTTGTCACTCATCGAGGGGAGGAGGGGGAGGAGGAGGAGGAGGAGGGGAGGAGAGGAGAGGAGAGGAGAGGCGGGAGGGGAGGAGGGGGAGGATAGAGTCAGGGCCACCTAGTAATAACATCACTCCTTTGGCTTGGAACATGAGAGGTTAGCTAGCTAATCTGTTTCCAATGGTTATCTATGTAAATGTATGGCTCTGGGACAGAGTGCGTCCCAAATGGCACCCTATTCCCTAATTAGTGCACTACTTTTGACCAAAGCCCTTTTGGGAATAGGGTGCCATTGGGGACAAAGCCTTAATGGACGGCTCATCTCTGACTTCAGGAAGGAAGGGAATGTATCTTGTCCCATATCGAAGGAAAGGCCTAGCTAGCTTTAAAACTGTTTCTAGTTAGTGGATGGAGCTTTTATGTTTCAACATATGAGTCAGACACCATGTTGGAATAATGAAAACCACACACATTGTGTGTGCTGTGTGTGTGTGTGCGTGCGCGCGCGCGCGTGTGTGCGTGTGCGCATGCGCTCCATGGTTTTCCCAAAATACCGGTTGGAGGGTTTCCGTAATCAGGAGGGAATCAGTCCTCCAACCAGGATTTCTGGAAAACCAGGGAATGTATTACTTCCCAGAATTTGATTTATTAGATGTGGGTCACCAACTGTCTTTACTGTATCAGCCTTTAGATTAAAGCAACTCTCTTTTTTTGAGTGTGGACCCTGTAGACTGCATCACAACTTCTGGGGGCAGTGGTTTAATGTTGGTCAGCACATCACAACTTCTGGGGGCAGTGGTTTAATGTTGGTCAGCACATCACAACTTCTGGGGGCAGTGGTTTAATGTTGGTCAACACATCACAACTTCTGGGGGCAGTGGTTTAATCTTGATCAACACATCACAACTTCTGGGGGCAGTGGTTTAATGTTGGTCAGCACATCACAACTTCTTGGGGCAGTGGTTTAATGTTGATCAACACATCACAACTTCTGGGGGCAAGTGGTTTAATGTTGATCAACACATCACAACTTCTGGGGGCAGTGGTTTAATGTTGGTCAGCACATCACAACTTCTGGGTTTCAAGACCCTTTGAAATAATGACTTATTACTCATGCATTATTTAGTGTTAGTGGGAGTCAGGTGGTTAAGAGCGTTGTGCCAGTAACCGAAAGGTTGCTGGTTCTAATCCCCGAGCCGACTAGGTGCCGACTAGGTGAAAAATCTGTCCTTGAGCAAGGCACTTAACCCTAATTGCTCCTGTAAGTCGCTCTGGATAAGAGCGTCTGCTAAATTCTGCTAAATGACTAAAAATGTTTTAAAAAATATTGGTGATCTTAGGGATATTCAATAAGTCTTGATTGGAGTCAGAATGGAATATGAGAATGACTCAGCCTAGGTGGGAGGATATAAGAGTTATTGATTGAATAGAGGTGCAGCGAGTCTACATCACTCCCCTACGGTAGAAATACTATGGTAGAAATACTATGGTAGAAATACTATGGTAGAAATGATAGAATACTATCAGCGTCATGTGACGACCGTATGTTCTGTCTTATGTAACAAGTTATAAGTCAGCATCTCTTCCGCTTTTACCCGACGCTGGTAGAGAGATGGGAGGTGCAATGGAATCTTAGCGACGCGACAGCAGCCCCACCCTCACCATTGTGTGCTGTTGCGTTGCTTTTATAGGTTTTGGTTTGTTCTGGTTGGTGCAGGTGTGGTTCTGGTTGGTGTGGTTCTGGTTGGTGCAGGTGTGGTTCTGATTGGTGTGGTTCTGGTTGGTGTGGTTCTGGTTGGTGCAGGTGTGGTTCTGGTTGGTGTGGTTCTGGTTGGTGCAGGTGTGGTTCTGATTGGTGTGGTTCTGGTTGGTGTGGTTCTTGTTGGTGCAGGTGAATATCTTAGTGTGTGTTAATCCCAGGTAGTTGTTGGGGAAGGAGAGCTTCAAAGGAACAGAACAGGTACCTGTTACAACAGGTAGAACAGAGAGGAGCTGCTGGGCTAAAGGGATTCACACACACACACACACACACACAAACACACAGACAGACAGACAGACAGACAGACAGACAGACAAACACACACAGTCTACAGCCCTGCAGGTGAGGATGAGGCCTACTGTCTGTCTGTCTGCCAGGGTTAGAACAGAAGATTGTCTCATACAGTACATCTAATAGAGGTCTGTCTGTCTGCCAGGGTTATAACAGAAGATTGTCTCATACAGTACATCTAATAGAGGTCTGTTGCAGCCAGGTGTGCTTGTTATTTTGTTATTATGTTTTGGTCGATCTAAAACGGGCATTTTCCAATCACAAACAAGCGTGACAACTGTATGGACCAATCACAAACAAGCGTGACACCTGTATGGCCCAATCACATAGAAGCATGACACCAGTGAGTTCCGAAGCAAAGTATTTGGGGTTAACTCCTCTGGTTGAAACTCATCAGAGCTTTGCAGAGAGAAGTACTAGAGCAGACATGTTTCTCCTATCAGCTGGAGGCTAGTGAACAGAAGCTGTATTCTGTAACGTTGTGACCGTTTCACCTTTCTGAACACACCCTTGACAGATGGCACACAATGGACACATGAGCCCAGTTCCATTTAGGTTCCTAGTACCTTCCTTTAGCTCCGACCCCTTCACAGATCTATTAATTAATACTGAAGGATCTAGGGACCCTAATGGATCTGATCTGGGCCTTGGTTGCTGGGAAGTTCATATTTGAAGGAGTTGGGGTCTAGGAAGGGTTCATCTGATCTGGGCCTTGGTTGCTGGGAAGTTCATCTGGATCTCAGTCCTCCCTCCATACCCTCAATGACTCACTTACCTCCTGGTTTCAATTTGTCCCTCTCTCCCTTTCCTTGGAAATGACTTTACTCCTTATTCAGAGAGATGTTTAGCTGCCAGTTTCAGAATTAAACAACAGAGAGAGAGAATAGATGAGGAAGTGTGGTTGAAAACAGAACATATTGGAACAATGTTTGTTAGCATCCTTCTAATACAAACTGCAGACCAGAGGCCCACCTCTCCAGGCCATCCAAACATGTGATGTACTGTATGCATACTCAACATGTTTGTTAGTGGAATTGTAATGCCGTAAACTAAGGTTCATATGCCGGAAGTTATCACACCATATGGTAACAGCACATCATATGATGAATGCAAACTTCACGTCTCATGACAGATACAAATCAACATAGGACTAATTTGCATATTATTTACATTTTAGTTATTCGGAGTGACTTACAGGAGCAATTAGGGTTGAGTGCCTTGTTCAAGGGCACGTCGACAGAGTTTTCACATAGCCAGCTCGGGGATTCGAACCAGCGACCTTTCGGTTACTGGCCCAATGCTCTTAACCGCTAGGCTACCCAGCCGTCTTATTGCTATGACAGTGTCGTAAGAACTCCTACAAATGTACTAACTTCTACAAATGTACTAACTTCTACAAATGTACTAACTTCTACAAATGTACTTTTCAGGACAGTCTATATGCATGCTCTTTCCTTCAGGACAGTCTATATGCGTGCTCTTTCCTTCAGGACAGTCTATATGCGTGCTCTTTCCTTCAGGACAGTCTATATGCGTGCTCTTTCCTTCAGGACAGTCTATATGCGTGCTCTTTCCTTCAGGACAGTCTATATGCGTGCTCTTTCCTTCAGGACTATCACGATCGTCGAAAGGATGAGACCAAAGCGCAGCGTGTTGAGCGAACATCGTAGACTTTTATTTAATAAAGAAACCACGATCAAAACAACAAACCAAAAATGACGAAAGTGAAGTTCACTGCTGAATACAACAAACAGCAACACGGAAACAAAAACCCACAAACCCCACAGGAAAACAAACAGAAATAAATATGGCTCCCAATCAGAGATAACGAGCCGAACAGCTGACACTCGTTACCTCCGATTGGGAGTCATTGAACCAACCTAGAAAACAACAACCTAGACACCCAACATAGAACACAAACACATAGACTGCACACACCCTGGATCAACAATAATGAGTCCCAGCACCAGGGTGTGACAGTACCCCCCCCTAAAGGCGCGGACTGCGACCGCGCCTCAAAACCCCCAAACAGGGGAGGGCTGGGTGGGCATACCTCCTCGGTGGCGGTTCTGGCTCCGGCCTAGACCACCACCCCACCATAGTCACTTCCCGCTTATGTAGCCTCCTCCAAATGACCCCCACCGGTTTAAGGGGCAGCACCTGACTAAGAGGCAGCACCGGACTAAGGGGCAGCACCGGACTAAGGGGCAGTACCGGACTAAGAGGCAGCACCGGACTAAGGGGCAGCACCGGGCTAAGGGACAGTACCGGACTAAATGGCGGATCCTGGCTGGCTTGCTCTGGCGGATCCTGTCTGGCAGAAGGATCAGGCTGATCCTGTCTGGCGGAAGGCTCTGGCTGATCCTGTCTGGCGGAAGGCTCTGGCTGATCCTGTCTGGCGGAAGGCTCTGGCTGATCCTGTCTGGCGGAAGGCTCTGGCTGCTCCTGTCTGGCGGAGAGCTCTAGCGGCTCCGGTCTGGCGGACGGCTCTGTAGGCTCATGGCAGACGGGCGGCTTTGCAGGCTCATGGCAGACGGGCAGCTCCTGCGGCGCTTGGCCGACGGACAGTTCAGACGGCGTTGGGCAGACGGGCAGTTCAGGCGCCGTTGGGCAGACGGGCAGTTCAAACGGCGTTGGGCAGACGGACAGTTCAGGCCCCGTTGGGCAGACGGCAGACTCTGGCCGTCTGAGGCGCATCGTAGGCCTGGTGCGTGGTGCCGGAACAGGAGGTAACGGGCTGCGGATACGCATCTCAGGGCTAGTGCGGGGAGAAGCAACAGGGCATGCTTGGCCCTGGGGACGCACCGTAGGCCTGATGCGTGGTGCCGGAATTGGAGGTACCGGGCTGAGGACACGCATCTCAGGGCTAGTGCGGGGAGTCGGAACAGGGCATGCTGGACCCTGGGGACTCCCATAACGCCTAGTGCGGGGAGCCGGAACAGGGCATGCTGGACCCTGGGGACTCACCTCACGCCTAGTGCGGAGAGCAGGAACAGGCCGGGCGGGGCTGGCGACGCGCACCGTATCCCTGGTGTGAGTGGCCGGAACAGGCCGGGCCGGGCTGGTGAAGCGCACCGTATCCCTGGTGCGTGGAGTAGGAACAGGCCGGGCTGGGCTGGCGAAGCGCACCGTATCCCTGGTGCGTGGAGTAGGAACAGGCCGGGCTGGGCTGGCGAAGCGCACCGTATCCCTGGTGCGTGGAGTAGGAACAGGCCGGGCTGGGCTGGTGAAGCGCACCGTATCCCTGGTGCGTGGAGTAGGAACAGGCCGGGCTGGGCTGGCGACGCGCACCTTACACTTAGTGCGAGGGACCGGAACAGGCTGTACCGTACGGGGAACACACACTACTGGCTGCACCTTGGGACTAGGAACGGGCCGGACCGAACTGGTTACACACCCCAGTACCTCACGCCGTGCCTCAACACCTTCCCTCTCTGCTTTACCCAGTAGCCCCCTTGACCTGGTAGCCCACTGAATCCTTCCCTTCTCTGCCTCCGTCAGCCCCCTTAACCTGGCAGCCCTCTGACTCTGCCTTGTGGCGGCCTCCTGCTGCTCCGTCGCCCAAGCCATGTGCCCCCCCCAAAAAATTTCTTGGGGTTGCCTCTCGTCCTTACGACGTTGGCTCTGCCGACGCCGTTGCTCCTCTCGCCGTCGCCTCTCCACCGTCTCGCTCCATGGACGGCGATCCATACCCTCCAGGATCTCCTCCCAAGTCCATGACCCTTTACCTTCCAACAGTTCCTTCCATGTCCAGACCCTTTGCTCCTGGACGCGCTGCTTGGTCCTATTCTGGTGGGTTTTTCTATCACGGTCGTCATACATAGAGGAGGAGGACCATAGCGCAGCGTGTTGAGCGAACATCGTAGACTTTTATTTAATAAAGAAACCACGATCAAAACAACAAACCAAAAATGACGAAAGTGAAGTTCACTGCTGAATACAACAAACAGCAACACGGAAACAAAAACCCACAAACCCCACAGGAAAACAAACAGAAATAAATATGGCTCCCAATCAGAGATAACGAGCCGAACAGCTGACACTCGTTACCTCCGATTGGGAGTCATTGAACCAACCTAGAAAACAACAACCTAGACACCCAACATAGAACACAAACACATAGACTGCACACACCCTGGATCAACAATAATGAGTCCCAGCACCAGGGTGTGACAAGGACAGTCTATATGCGTGCTCTTTCCTTCAGGACAGTCTATATGCGTGCTCTTTCCTTCAGGACAGTCTATATGCGTGCTCTTTCCTTCAGGACAGTCTATATGCGTGCTCTTTCCTTTAGGCCAGGGTTTCCCTGCTCTGTCCTCGGGACCCCAAGTGGTGCACGTTTAGCTTTTACCCGAGCACACTACACAGCTGATTTCAAATCATCAACTCATCATCAAGCTTTGATCACTTAAATCAGCTGTGTAGTGTAGAGGACCGAGTTTGGGAAACGCTGCTTTAGGCCTTAGGTCGAATGGTGTTTGGAACAACTGTCATTTAGGTTGAGAGACGTGAGACTTTTTAAATGATTTGAAAAAATGATTTGAAAAATGACAAAAATGGCGTCTTCTGACCCTGACGAAATGTGGGTCCTTTATCAGATACCGTGGTGGCCTTCTATTCTGAAGTGTGTGTGTGTGTGGTGTGTCCGTGCGTGTGATAATGACATCAACACACACACACACACACACACACAGACACAGACACACAGACTATCTATGGCTGGTTAAAAACACAGAACTGCATTAGGGCCCTTTCAACAAGGCCTTTGAACTCACACACACTGTCAAGTGTTAGTCTTTCTGGCTGGTCTCTGTCATGGTTCTATAAAGGAGGATACATGCTGTATTACCCTAAGGTCTCTCTGTTCTATAAAGGAGGATACATGCTGTATTACCCTAAGGCCTCTCTGTTCTATAAAGGAGGATACATGCTGTATTACCCTAAGGCCTCTCTGTTCTATAAAGGAGGATACATGCTGTATTACCCTAAGGCCTCTCTGTTCTATAAAGGAGGATACATGCTGTATTACCCTAAGGCCTCTCTGTTCTATAAAGGAGGATACATGCTGTATTACCCTAAGGCCTCTCTGTTCTATAAAGGAGGATACATGCTGTATTACCCTAAGGTCTCTCTGTTCTATAAAGGAGGATACATGCTGTATTACCCTAAGGCCTCTCTGTTCTATAAAGGAGGATACATGCTGTATTACCCTAAGGCCTCTCTGTTCTATAAAGGAGGATACATGCTGTATTACCCTAAGTCCTCTCTGTTCTATAAAGGAGGATACATGCTGTATTACCCTAAGGCCTCTCTGTTCTATAAAGGAGGATACATGCTGTATTTCCCTAAGGCCTCTCTGTTCCTGTTAAGACAGAAACATGGCTTCTTTAAAAAGTATCCACTCAGGCTATAAAGCCCTATGGGCCTTGATCAAAAGTAGTGCACTATAGTAGTACACTATATAGGGAATAGAGAACCGTTTGGGGCTCACATTAAGTCCTGCAGTGAGAGTGTGACTGTGAATCTAAAGAGAATCGTTTGGGGCTCACATTAAGTCCTGCAGTGAGAGCTGGACTGTTAATCAAAAGAGAACCATTTGAATTTCCACTACTCCGCTTATGCATCTCACATGATAGCTTTTCATGCAGTAGTAGTTGTAAGGAGAATGTATGTTGTGAGACGCACTCACTCACTCACTCACTCACTCACTCACTCACTCACTCACTCACAGGACAGTAAGGAGTCTATTCATCAGCATATATCAAGAAAAGAGAGCCATCCTCATCAGTGAGTTAGAGAGAGAGGGGAGAGAAATGATTGACCAATAATAACCTCGGCCCCAGTTGGAGCCAGTGGACATCAAGTCATTTTTCCCCAGGTGGAGCCAATGCCAGTTTCACAAGAATCCAGCAGTTTGTCAGTGGTTCAAAACACCCAGACTCTTTGCACAGTGTGCAATGCAATCACACTGACTTTTGTATAGATTTGGCAAGGACTATAATGTATTACTTCATTCAAGTGTCAAGCCGGGGCATGGAAACCTGCAAATATGATTACATCAAACTATGAATGCCTTGAAAGGTCACATATGCAAACAGTTGTACATTTCTCATATTAGAACACCTGTCTACTAACGCTATGTATATTATATCTAGTACTTTCTAGTACTGTCTATTTCTATGTGCCTGAAGCTGGGTACTGGGTTTCTGCTCAAGTCCATACAACAGTGATATCTTATTCAGACAATCTGATTCATCACATACCAGACCTGGGTTGAAATCCTTTCAAATCCTCTATCTGGGCTTGATTGAGCTAGCCTGGAACCAATAGAATATGAAACCGTCACAAAAGACCACACCCTGTTCATCAGGCTAAAGCAAACGCTGAAAGTGTTTTGGAATATTTTGAAAAGTATTGGTATATGATAAATCAACCTGTCTGAATAAGATCTCACAATTGTATAGACTTGATGAGAACCCCAGTCCAATACCCAGCTTCAGGCATGTAGAAATAGACAGTACTACAGATAGATATGTATAGCCAACAGGTGTTCTAATATCAAACTTTTTTATGTGTGTTACTCTTCAATGTACTCATAGCTTCATCACTTCATACAGCAGTCCCGTGTAGCTCAGTTGGTAGAGCATGGCATTTGCAACGCCAGGGTAGTGGGTTCGTTTCCCACGGGGGGGGGGGGGGGGGGGTGTATGAAAAAAATTAAATAATATGCACTCACTAACTGTAAGTCGCTCTGGATAAGAGTGTCTGCTAAATGACTAAAATGTAAATGTTATTAAAGTATCATTCTCTGTTACATAAAGGACAATGGAACCTGTTGGACCAGTTCTGTTGGAAGAGGAGAAGAAACACCCTCCTTGAGATGACAGATGATGAAATACTCTAGAAGTAGTTCTGCCCTCAGGAGGGCATCGTAGCCAAGACAAGCACTGTGCAATGATGACCTAGGAGAGTGGTGGTATTTATGTGCCATCAGAATTGTGTTTTACTGGTTGATGGCACTTCACCAACTCCACTATCCATGATAGCAGGCTCCCACGAGAGAGGAGTGAGTCACAAACTAGACTTCCACTTCCAATGACAAGAATAATGGATGGTGTTGAGTCCAATCATGTTTCATCATGTCTTCTCTTCAATAGAGAGTTGATGCGTTTGTGTGTGTGTGTGTGTGTGTGTGTGAAGTATTGTATGAAAAGCAAAGATGATTTATAGTAGCTTATTTGCATGTGCAGTATGATCAGATGGGTTTGTTCTAGTTGAATGCAGCAGAAGGAACGTTGGGTGTTCTGGAAGATCTCCTCTCTGCATGGTGTTCTGAACAGAGCTCAGTGGTTAGTGGGATGGTCTGGAAGATCTCTCTGCATGGTGTTCTGAACAGAGCTCAGTGGTTAGTGGGATGGTCTGGAAGATCTCCTCTCTGCATGGTGTTCTGAACAGAGCTCAGTGGTTAGTGGGATGGTCTGGAAGATCTCTCTGCATGGTGTTCTGAACAGAGCTCAGTGGTTAGTGGGATGGTCTGGAAGATCTCCTCTCTGCATGGTGTTCTGAACAGAGCTCAGTGGTTAGTGTGATGGTCTGGAAGATCTCCTCTCTGCATGGTGTTCTGAACAGAGCTCAGTGGTTAGTGTGATGGTCTGGAAGATCAGCAGGTGTTCAATTTTTTTAACTCACAGGTAAACAGACTGGAGACACGTACTGAAATAGGAAACAGTACTAATTTTAGCCAGGGTATCAGTCTGTCTCTGCTTTAGCAATATTGTTGTTGGCAAGGAAAAGATGGTAGTATTGATGAGTGCAGCATAGTAATGTACTGAGTGCCCAAGCTATATACTGTAGTCTCTTGTTGGCTCCACTGCAGTACTTTTAGGTTATATGAAATATTGCAGAGCCAATGTGTTTTAGTTCATTCATTAGTCTTTGAGTGTGAACAAAGGTGTGTTATAATGTAAATGTTTTCCACAGCACTATGCAAACAGTATGTCAGAGAGAGACAATGGTGGTCCTGGTCTGGTCTGACGATGGGCCTGATAACAAGGCCTCTACTGATACCGTCAGCAACATTCCTCTTACCATGAGGTAGATCTCAATAGTCTCTAACGTAACTTCCTCTCCTCTCCTTCCCTTCATCTGTACTGATCTGACTCGGTGAGATCGGATCACAGAAAGGAAGAAATGTGGTGGATTCCTTCGTGGAATAGTCATGCACCTGTCGAGTGCTCTCTTACATTAGTGTAGACAAAGGAGAGAAGACGAGGAGAGGAAGTCACTTTAGACTATTGAGATGAGGAGAGGAAGCTACTAGACTATTGAGATGCAGCCCATGTTATCTGAACCATGGGAGATGTGAAGCAGGGAGCTTTCAGGTTCATTCAGGGTTAGCAGACACGGCAGGCAGACGGTGAAGTGAGGGCAAAGCAAGTGCGCTTCAGTCAGTCACTCATCTGATTCCCTCCCTTATGACGGCTACCATTTTAAGCATCCCCCACTGAAGAGCTGTGTTAATCCTGACTGAGTCTGTCACTAAAATGAAGACTGGAACTTCATTACTGACTGGTTCCATCTTTAATTTATAACAGTCTGAAGAGTTTATTTATCCCTCAGGCACTGTTTAGTTACTGACTGGTTCCATCTTTAATTTATAACAGCCTGAAGAGTTTATTTATCCCTCAGTCAACGTTTGCATGTCAAAGTTAAACATTTTGTTAAAGTTTAAAGCTACAGTCCGCGCTTGGGAAAACATCAAAGTAGGGTCCTGTTTACTTGTGTAGGCCCACATTATGAGGGAGCAAACAACCTTTTTTCTTGAGGCATAGTTTTAATGTCTGTTGCTCAACTTTATTTTGGTCAAGTCCATTTTCTACTCGGAAGAGAACTCACAGATGGTCTCTAAAGGTTTTCAGAGAAATACAGCAACTGCAGTCTTTTCCTTTTAAAGGGATAGTTCAACCAACTGTTTACCCAACTGTGAACTATCCCTTTAACCTAATGGTGGTCTTTCTATACTTAGCACAGATAGTCTGTAGATGTAACTAGCTGGTATCTTTTCCCCTCAGATGGTCTGTAGATGTAACTAGCTGGTATCTTTTCCCCTCAGATAGTCTGTAGCTGTAACTAGCTGGGGTCTGTTCCCCTCAGATGGTCTGTAGATGTAACTAGCTGGTGTCTGTTCCCCACAGATGGTCTGTAGATGTAACTAGCTGGTGTCTGTTCCCCTCAGATGGTCTGTAGATGTAACTAGCTGGTATCTTTTCCCCACAGATAGTCTGTAGATGTAACTAGCTGGTATCTTTTCCCCACAGATGGTCTGTAGATATAACTAGCTGGTATCTTTTCCCCTCAGATGGTCTGTAGATGTAACTAGCGGGTGTCTTCCCATCATCCCTAGCAAACACAGCTGATTCAACTAATTGCATTCTAAACTGAAGATCATGATTAGTTGATTATTGGAGTCAGGTGTGTTAGCTGGGACCAAAGTGTGACACCGATCAGGCCCCCGAGGACTGGAGTTGCCCATCCCTGGGCTAGAAGACGGTTTTGAAGAATGTTTTACTTGCAATGATTTGACCTACTTTGGTTGAATGCACTGACTGTAAGTTGCTCTGCATAAGCTAAATTACAAAAATGTAACTGTCACCTCCTCATTCCAGGGCGCCCTCCTCTGAGCTGTCTGCTCTGATTGAGAAGCTGCAGAAGAATGCTGACAAGGTGGAGAAGCTCATCTATGAGACGGAGCAGAACCTCAACAAGGTACAGAACCGCAAAGAACCGCATCACACAGAACCTCATAGAACCGCTTAGAACATCATAAAACCACACAGAACTGGATAGAATCTCAAAGATCATCATATAACATTGTAGAACCTCATTGAACTGCATAGAACCTCAGAACTACATAGAACCTCATGCAACATCATAGAATGTCACAGAACCTTCTGATAGGGTCATACCTTTTATAATGCAACAACAACATCATATTGATGAGTCTGGCAGACTGTTTGCATCCTCCTAATTGGCTCTGTGTGGCTCTCGATGTCTTTGACAACATCATATGATAACCTTTGACTGCTCTGTGTTGTATCAGGATGTGAGTAAGATCAACGAGGGCAAGCAGCCTCTGTACCAGGACGACACCAACAAGCGCATCCTGAACTCTCTGGAGCTGCTACAAGGCCTGGATGAGGATGCTGTCGACGCAAAACGCCTGCAGCACCCCCAGGCTGAGATGATCGAACAGGAGTGAGTTATATTATATAGCAGATATACACTATACTAGATATACCTACTGTACCTGCAGCACCCCCAGGCTGAGATGATCGAACAGGAGTGAGTTATATTATATAGCAGATATACACTATACTAGATATACCTACTGTACCTGCAGCACCCCCAGGCTGAGATGATCGAACAGGAGTGAGTTATATTATATAGCAGATATACACTATACTAGATATACCTACTGTACCTGCAGCACCGCCAGGCTGAGATGATCGAACAGGAGTGAGTTATATTATATAGCAGATATACACTATACTAGATATACCTACTGTACCTGCAGCACCCCCAGGCTGAGATGATCGAACAGGAGTGAGTTATATTATATAGCAGATATACACTATACTAGATATACCTACTGTACCTGCAGCACCGCCAGGCTGAGATGATCGAACAGGAGTGAGTTATATTATATAGCAGATATACACTATACTAGATATACCTACTGTACCTGCAGCACCGCCAGGCTGAGATGATCGAACAGGAGTGAGTTATATTATATAGCAGATATACACTATACTAGATATACCTACTGTACCTGCAGCACCCCCAGGCTGAGATGATCGAACAGGAGTGAGTTATATTATATAGCAGATATACACTATACTAGATATACCTACTGTACCTGCAGCACCCCCAGGCTGAGATGATCGAGCAGGAGTGAGTTATATTATATAGCAGATATACACTATACTAGATATACCTACTGTACCTGCAGCACCCCCAGGCTGAGATGATCGAACAGGAGTGAGTTATATTATATAGCAGATATACACTATACTAGATATACCTACTGTACCTGCAGCACCCCCAGGCTGAGATGATCGAACAGGAGTGAGTTATATTATATAGCAGATATACACTATACTAGATATACCTACTGTACCTGCAGCACCCCCAGGCTGAGATGATCGAACAGGAGTGAGTTATATTATATAGCAGATATACACTATACTAGATATACCTACTGTACCTGCAGCACCCCCAGGCTGAGATGATCGAACAGGAGTGAGTTATATTATATAGCAGATATACACTATACTAGATATACCTACTGTACCT
The DNA here is from genome assembly GCF_964263955.1 of Coregonus lavaretus. Classification (NCBI taxonomy): domain Eukaryota; kingdom Metazoa; phylum Chordata; class Actinopteri; order Salmoniformes; family Salmonidae; genus Coregonus; species Coregonus lavaretus. The sequence continues at coordinate 53,026 of NW_028160825.1, forward strand.
GCAGCACCCCCAGGCTGAGATGATCGAGCAGGAGTGAGTTATATTATATAGCAGATATACACTATACTAGATATACCTACTGTACCTGCAGCACCCCCAGGCTGAGATGATCGAGCAGGAGTGAGTTATATTATATAGCAGATATACACTATACTAGATATACCTACTGTACCTGCAGCACCCCCAGGCTGAGATGATCGAACAGGAGTGAGTTATATTATATAGCAGATATACACTATACTAGATATACCTACTGTACCTGCAGCACCCCCAGGCTGAGATGATCGAACAGGAGTGAGTTATATTATATAGCAGATATACACTATACTAGATATACCTACTGTACCTGCAGCACCCCCAGGCTGAGATGATCGAACAGGAGTGAGTTATATTATATAGCAGATATACACTATACTAGATATACCTACTGTACCTGCAGCACCCCCAGGCTGAGATGATCGAACAGGAGTGAGTTATATTATATAGCAGATATACACTATACTAGATATACCTACTGTACCTGCAGCACCGCCAGGCTGAGATGATAGAGCAGGAGTTATAGTAGATATATACCTACTGTACCTGCAGCACCGCCAGGCTGGGATGATAGAGCAGGAGTTATATTATACAGTAGATATGTACCTGCAGCACCGCCAGGCTGAGATGATAGAGCAGGAGTTATAGTAGATATATACCTACTGTACCTGCAGCACCGCCAGGCTGGGATGATAGAGCAGGAGTTATATTATACAGTAGATATGTACCTGCAGCACCGCCAGGCTGAGATGATAGAGCAGGAGTTATATTATATAGTAGATATGTACCTGCAGCACCGCCAGGCTGAGATGATAGAGCAGGAGTTATATTATATAGTAGATATGTACCTGCAGCACCGCCAGGCTGAGATGATAGAGCAGGAGTTATATTATATAGTAGATATGTACCTGCAGCACCGCCAGGCTGAGATGATAGAGCAGGAGTTATATTATATAGTAGATATGTACCTGCAGCACCGCCAGGCTGAGATGATAGAGCAGGAGTTATATTATATAGTAGATATGTACCTGCAGCACCGCCAGGCTGAGATGATAGAGCAGGAGTTATATTATATAGTAGATATGTACCTGCAGCACCGCCAGGCTGAGATGATAGAGCAGGAGTAAGTCTTAATAAGCTAATACACTAGATATTATGCCCTCTTCAACTCAACCCTGATCTCCACTCACTCACTCCACTGTTGAGTTCTAACTAACCCTGTGTTCTAACCCTGTGTTCTAACCCTGTGTTCTAACCCTGTGTTCTAACCCTGTGTTCTCTCCTCCAGTATGAAGCAGCTGAGAGAGAGACTGAGGAAGCTGAGAGAGGACCATGACCGCATCTACCACCTGACCCGCTCTGAGGGCCTGCCGAGCGTCAACTGGGGCAAGATCATAGACGAGAAACAGGTGAGGGGAACACGTACACACACAGGCTTGGATATGTGTACACACAGTTTACACACACTTTTACGCAGACAATAACACAAACATAATCTCTTTCTTCCGACCAGGTCAACCTGAAGAACAAAGGTTTTGGTCAGGACCTGCCGACCATAGAGAATGAGGTGGAGGAACACAACATCTTTCACAGTGAGGTGGAGGCCCTGGCCCCTCACATCTCAGCCAGCGACAACAAGGTAGGACTAACAACCAGCTTAGAAACTAACTGATACATGACAGATTTATATTCACTCATTTAGTAGTCTATTATCCAGTAAGATAATCATCGCTTTATTTGTAGTACACATATCTGACAACGACAACAACCGCTCAAAAAGTTACATTTATGATTTTTTTTAAAACAGGTATAAATTGTACTAAATTATTGTCAACAATGACCCATTCCTCACAAAACAAACCTTCATACATCACATTAAAATGTAGTTATTTAGTCGAGTTTCTTATCCAGAGGGACTTTCAATAACGTAGTTAAAATAACCAGGCGTCTCAGACAGCGACAACAAGGTAGGACTAACAGCCACTCAGGTCAACTCTGGCCCACTTCAGTTAGAAACTGTTGCATTTGAAAAAAACTAAGACTGTTTTTACGTTTGAGGTTTCGCATAAATACCTGCGTATATACATACAGTGTTACAGAAGTATAAAGACACAAATCTAGAATAATTTCTGACTTCTCCACACCATTTCCAGTCATTCAATGCGCATAATGTCGCATAGACATGACGTATGTTAGTGAGGATTTTTGTTTCCCCAGTCAAGCTCAGTTTCATTTAATATGCCTGAAAGGAGGGAGTGCACACGGAAAGTTCCATGCAGTAATATTCTCTCTCTAGTTCTCTCAATTTAAGGGCTTTATTGGCATGGGAAACATATGTTAACATTGCCAAAGCAAGTGAAATAGATAATAAACAAAAGTGAAATAAACAATTTAAAAAATAACGGTAAACATTACACTCTCTCTCGCTCTCGCTCTGTGTGTCTCTCTCTCTCTCTGTGTGTGTGTCTCTCTCTCTCTCTCTCTCTCTCTCTGTCTCTCTCTCTCTCTCTCTGTCTCTCTCTGTCTCTGTGTCTCTCTCTCTCTCTGTCTCTCTCTCTCTCTCTCTCTCTCTCTCTCTCTCTCTGTCTCTCTCTGTCTCTCTCTCTCTCTCTCTCTCTCTCTCTCTCTCTCTCTCTCTCTCGCTC
>NW_028160824.1:0-92373 GCF_964263955.1 Coregonus lavaretus
GGGTTGATCATGGTGAGTTGGATGGTAGACAGGGTTGATCATGGTGATGGTGAATTGTCCTCAGACATTGTTATCAGTCTTCAGATCCCTCTAGCTTGCTCGCTAAGCAAACCAAAGAAATCTACCTGCCAACATTTCTGTAATCTCTCGTGAACAGACACAACTGGTATCGTAGCATCTGTCAACAGACTGTGGAATGGCAGCGACTTAAGGGACTTTTCTGACCACATCCCAACAAGTCAGCATGTTAAACGGACCCTTGCCTTAACCCTAACAATAGACTTGCAGAGAGAGGGGGAGGAGCTACCGCACTGCTTTCTCTGAGCTGACCAATCCTGTTGTTGGGAAACACCCACACCATTCTGTTGTTGGGGTACGTACGCCCACACCATTCAAACACAGACTATTTCACTCACATTGCAATTAATAGAAATCTGGAAATAATGGATAGTTAAAGTTATCAGAGGGTGGACCCCTTGTTGACAGTACATCAAATTACACTAAGGAAGGCCACATTAAGAACGCTTGAGGTGGCAAAACTCACCCTGTAGGGCTTCTCTCCGGTGTGTGTACACTAGTCTACCATTAACTGGATTGAGCTAACAAAAGTGGGAAGGTTACCCAACAGTGTGGTGTTTTCTCTTGTGTCTAGCCAGGTGTCCTGACTGAGTGAATCTCTTCCCACACTGATCACAACCAAAAGGCTTCTCTCCTGTGTGTGTTCTCATGTGTAGTAGAAGTCCTTGTGAAGTGGCTAAGCTCATTCCACAGTCAGAGCAGTGGTAAGGCTTCTCTCCTGTGTGTGTTCTCTTGTGTCCAGCCAGGTGTCCTGACCGAGTGAATCTCTTCCCACACTGATCACAACCAAAAGGCTTCTCTCCTGTGTGTATTATCTTGTGTTTAGCCAGGCTTCCTGAATGAGTGAATCTCCTCCCACATTGATCACAGCTATAAGGTTTCTCTCCTGTGTGTGTTCTCTTGTGTATTAGAAGTCCTTTTGAAGTGCTTAAACTTATTCCACAGTCTGAGCAATGGTAAGGTTTCTCTCCTGTGTGTATTCTCTTGTGTTCAATCAGGTGTCCTGACTGAGTGAATCTGCTCCCACACTGATCACAGCCAAAAGGTTTCTCTCCTGTGTGTAATCTCTTGTGTAAAGCCAGGCTTCTTGAATGAGTGAATCTCTTCCCACATTGATCACAGCTATAAGGTTTCTCTCCTGTGTGTTATCTCTTGTGTCCAGCCAGGTGTCCTGACTGAGTGAATCTCTTCCCACACTGTTTACAACCAAAAGGCTTCTCTCCTGTGTGTTTTCTCTTGTGTTCAACCAGGCTTCCTGACTGAGTGAATCTCTTCCCACACTGATCACAACCAAAAGGCTTATCTCCTGTGTGTATTCTCTTGTGTACAGCCAGGTGTCCTGAATGAGTGAATCTCTTCCCACACTGATCAAAACCAAAAGGCTTCTCTCCTGTGTGTGTTCTCTTGTGTAGTAGAAGTCCTTGTGAAGTGGCTAAGCTCATTCCACAGTCAGAACAGTGGTAAGGCTTCTCTCCAGTGTGTGTTCTCTGGTGTATTACCAGCTTGTCTGACCTAGGAAAACTCTTCCCACATTGATCACAGCTGTAAGGTTTCTCTCCTGTGTGTATGCGCTGGTGCTTTATCAGACTTCCCGATTGAGCAAAACTCTTCCCACAGTTGCAGTGGTAAGGCTTCTCTCCAGTGTGTGTTCTCTGGTGTATTACCAGCTGGTCTGATCTAGGAAAACTCTTCCCACATTGATCACAGCTGTAAGGTTTCTCTCCTGTGTGTTTTCTCTTGTGTCCAGCAAGGCTTCCTGACTGAGTGAATCTCTTCCCACACTGATCACAACCAAAAGGCTTCTCTCCTGTGTGTATTCTCTTGTGTCCGGCCAGGCTTCCTGACTCAGTGAATCTCTTCCCACATTGATCACAGCTGTAAGGCTTCTCTCCTGTGTGGATTCTCTGGTGTGTTTTAAGTCTTGCTGAAGAGGTGAAACTCTTTCCACAGTCAATGCAGCAGTGAGATTTCTTCCTTGTAAGTCTCTGCTGGTGTTTCTTGAGGTGTTCTGATCTGGAGAGACTCTTCTCTGCCTCGTCAGCATCATGATGTTGGTTAGCCTCCCCAGATGATAATCCCCTTCTACTGAGAGAGCGACGGTTAGGGCTGTCCCCTGTGAAACAAAGACAGACAGTTAGGGTTCCTTCTTCATATCGAAGTTAGTTCAAGGCCCAGCTTTCCAAACTCTTGTGATCGGATTTGAGCATTTTGGATGGGTTAAAATCATCAATGTAACCAATGGGGTAGGAGTGCTTCTAATGAGTCTACATTTTAAGAAGGTATTTAATGGTAATTAAGGACATCTAGGGAGTGTCCCAAAATAAATGTATGTAAGAGCATAAACCCACTCCGTCCCGGTGTTTTCCTGCAGTCGACCAGCAGCACAGACACCCTCTTCAGACCCAGCAGTAAGTTACCAGGAGAGGCACGACCTGGGGACCCCAAGAGGGGGAGGGGGGAGGAGGGTTGGAGGGAGTGGGAGGAGGGGGGTGGGATAGGTGTTTCCTGTAAATCCCAAAAAGAGGGTGGTGGAGTACTCATGTTAGTACACTGAGGGTAAAACAACACAACAATGGTTTGACTAAGTCTTGCATTTAAATGGGGACGGCCACAACGGAGTGGAAACAATGCCCCCTTGCTGTTTAAGATTTAACGGACACCAAATAATTTTTTTCTAAACTCTGCTACTTCATTCCGGTCCGTTGAACAACAGGAAGTTACCAAACCACAGAAGATGAAAAATGTGGTTTTCAACGATGGGTTTATGATATAGCTTGCAACTTGTAAACGATTACCCATTCCTAAAAGTGAGTATTACTTTCACAGCATGTTAAAAATAATACACAGTCTGTTTGCTTGCTACGCAGATTTCCAGCGCTCAAATATTGTAACTGTATGTAACACGCACGATATGAACCCGGGGCTCCCACGGGAGAAACTAATATCTTACACTTCAGACCAATAGGACATTCCCTATCGGGAAAAAGGGCAAATTGATTTAGCTTATTTTTATATTAGACCCCAATTATGTTTCTATGTGAGAATTCCAATAATATTTTTGGCCATTGCTGGCGATGGAATCAGCCAATAACAAAAGGGATGGAAGTATAGACAGCGTTCCTTGATCTGATCTACAGGCTATTTGATCTGATCTTCAGGGTATTTGAACTGATCTTCAGGCTATTTGAACTGATCTACAGGATATGAATCAGACTGTTTTGAAATGGATAGTTGTATGGTTGATGCTATGTTGGAAAACTTTATGTTTATGACAGTTTGCGATTGAACACATGAAAAAAAAAAGGTGGGTGTCATGTTTTGGCTGACAAATGTACTAAAATGTAATAACATCCCAACTATGAAATAACACATATGGAATCATGTTGTAACCAACAAAGTGTTAAACAAATCAAAATATATTCCAGGTGACTACCTCATGAAGCTGGTTGAGAGAATGCCAAGAGTGTGCAAAGCTTTCATCAAGGCAAAGGGTGGCTATTGAAGAATCTCAAATATAACATGTTTTTGATTTGTTTAACACTTTTTTGGTTACTACACGATTCCGTCTGTGTTATTTCATAGCTATGATGTCTTCAATACTATTCTACAATGTAAAAAATAGTAAAAATAAAGAAAAACTCTTGAATGAGTAGATGTGTCCAAACTTTTGACTGGTACTGTATATATATTTCTTTCCACTTTCAAATGGTACAACAAAGACGTTTGGAGGTAGAGGGCTGCGGGCTCCGACAGAGATCATTGTAGCGCGGTCCGTATTTTTCATGTTGAGGGCGGTCAGACAGAAAACGTTGTGATCAATATACTTGTCCCGCAGATTATTTGGAAACGGTGTCTTTCTGCTGTGTATGCGTTAGCCTAGCTATTGTACTAAAAGCACCTCTGTCATATTATTCACACACTAGCCTACCAGGCTACCTATGAATGGGCGAAGAAATCACGTGGCAGTTATCTTTCCAAGGAAATTAACTTCAATTTGATTAGGCTATAGTTTACTACAGTGTCTATTAAAATAAATAATTTGGGGACGCTCAACCAACGTGAGTCGAGGTAAAATCCCAAAATAGTATCATCATAAAGCAAAAGGCGCAACATGGGGAACGAGCGTTTAGTCTCCTCTTCTCTCCTAGTTCAGCAGCCATACCTCTCCTCTCCTAGTTCAGCAGCCATACCTCACCTCTCCTAGTTCAGCAGCCATACCTCACCTCTCCTCTACTAGTTCAGCAGCCATACCTCTCCTCTCCTAGTTCAGCAGCCATACCTCTCCTCTCCTAGTTCAGCAGCCATACCTCTCCTCTCCTAGTTCAGCAGCCATACCTCTCCTCTCCTAGTTCAGCAGCCATACCTCTCCTCTCCTAGTTCAGCAGCCATACCTCTCCTCTCCTAGTTCAGCAGCCATACCTCTCCTCTCCTAGTTCAGCAGCCATACCTCTCCTCTCCTAGTTCGGCAGCCATACCTCTCCTCTCCTAGTTCGGCAGCCATACCTCTCCTCTCCTAGTTCGGCAGCCATACCTCTCCTCTCCTCTCCTAGTTCGGCAGCCATACCTCTCCTCTCCTCTCCTAGTTCGGCAGCCATACCTCTCCTCTCCTCTCCTAGTTCGGCAGCCATACCTCTCCTCTCCTCTCCTAGTTCGGCAGCCATACCTCTCCTCTCCTCTCCTAGTTCGGCAGCCATACCTCTCCTCTCCTCTCCTAGTTCGGCAGCCATACCTCTCCTCTCCTCTCCTAGTTCGGCAGCCATACCTCTCCTCTCCTAGTTCGGCAGCCATACCTCTCCTCTCCTAGTTCGGCAGCCATACCTCTCCTCTCCTAGTTCGGCAGCCATACCTCTCCTCTCCTAGTTCGGCAGCCATACCTCTCCTCTCCTAGTTCGGCAGCCATACCTCTCCTCTCCTAGTTCGGCAGCCATACCTCTCCTCTCCTAGTTCGGCAGCCATACCTCTCCTCTCCTAGTTCGGCAGCCATACCTCTCCTCTCCTAGTTCAGCAGCCATACCTCTCCTCTCCTAATTCGGCAGCCATACTTCTCCTGTCCTAGTTCAGCAGCCATACCTCTCCTCTCCTAGTTGGGCGTGCCAGATTAGGTGAGCGTTTGGTCTCAATTAAATAGAGTAGTCTATATATGAATGGATGGAGAAGCACAGCAGTTTTCTTCCCAAGGAAATTAACTTCCTAAATATTATTAGGCTATACAGTTCCTATGGAAAGTCTACACCCACTATAACTTTTTTCACTTTGTTGCTTTAAAAAGTGGGATTGAAATAGATTTGATTATAATTTTCGTAATTTATCTACACAAAATAATGTGAAAGTTAAAACAAAATTCTACAAATTTGTACAAACAAATACAAATCAATAACTAAAATAGTCATTACATGAGTATTCACCCTTATTCATGTTTAAGTAAGACTAAATTAGTCCATAAGTAAAGTTGGTGTTAAAAAAATCACATAATAAGTGACATGGACTGTAAAATAATAGCGGTTAACATGATTTTTTTGAATGACTAACCCTTCCTATGTTAATAATGATCAAAGATGTTCACAATAATCCCCAATAATGACAACCTGCAACCCTGTACATTTGACCATTCCCAATAATCCACAATAATGACCACCTGCAACCCTGTACATGTGACTTTTCGCAATAATTCCCAATAATGACCACTTGCAACCCTGTACCTGTGACTATTCACAATAATGACCACCTGAACCCTGTACATGTGACTATTCCCAATAATCCACAATAATGACCACCTGCAACCCTGTACATGTGACTATTCACAGTACTCCCCAATAATGACCACCTGCAACCCTGTACATATGACTATTCACAATAATCCCCAATAATGACCACCTGCAACCCTGTACATTTGACCATCCTCAATGATCCACAATAATGACCACATGCAACCCTGTACATGTGACTTTTCGCAATAATTCCCAATAATGACCACTTGCAACCCTGTACCTGTGACTATTCACAATAATGACCACCTGCAACCCTGTACATGTGACTATTCCCAATCATCCACAATAATGACCACCTGCAAACCTGTACATGTGACTATTCACAGTACTCCCCAATAATGACCACCTGCAACCCTGTACATGTGACTATTCACAGTAATCCCCAATAATGACCACCTGCAACCCTGTACATGTGACTATTCCCAATCATGATCACCTGCAACCCTGTACATGTGACTCATCCAAATAATCCACAATAATGAACACCTGCAACCCTGCACATGAGACTATTCCCAATAATGCCCATATGCAACCCTGTACATGTGACTATTCCCAATAATGCCTACCTGCAACCCTGTCCATGTGACTATTCCCAATAATGCCCACCTGCAACCCTGTACATGTGATTATTCGCAATAATCCCCAATAATGACCACCTGCACCACTGTACATTTGGCTATTCACAGTAATCCCCAATAATGACCACCTGCAACGCTGTACATGTGACTATTCACAATAATCCCCAATACTGATCACCCGCAACCCTGTACATGTGACTATTCCCAACAATGATCACCTGCAACCCTGTAAATGCGACTTTTCCCAACAATGATCACCCGCAACCCTGTACATGCGACTTTTCCCAACAATGATCACCCGCAACCCTGTACATGTGACTGTTCCCAACAATGATCACCCGCAACCATGTACATGTGACTATTCCCAACAATGATCACCCACAACCATGTACATGTGACTATTCCCAATAATAACCACCCGCAACCCTGAACATGTGACTATTCACAATAATGACCACCTGCAACCCTGTACATGTTACTATCCACAATAATGACCACCTGCAACCCTGTACATGTGACTATTCAAAAGAATCCACAATGACCACCTGCAACCCTATACATGTAACTATTCACAATACTGACCACCTGCAACCCTGTACATATGACTATTCACAATACTGACCACCTGCAACCCTGTACATGTGACTATTCACAATAATCCCCAATAATGACCACCTGCAACCCTGTACATGTGACTATTCACAATAATCCCCAATAATGACCACCTGCAACCCTGTACATGTGACTATTCACAATAATCCACAATAATTACCTAAATGACAGAGAGAAAGGAGAATATAAATATTCCAGAACATCCATCTTAGTAATACTGTTAAAACATTTACACGCAAATGAACACACTTATTGGGCCTAAAAGCAAAGCCTTAAGTTTGGGTCAAATCCAACATCATATCACTGAGTAACTGCCTCCTTATTTTCAAGCATGGTGATGGCTGCATCATGGTAAAGGAATGCTTGACGTCGTCAAAGACTGGGGAGTTTTACAATATGAAAAGAAACAGGATTTCCTAGAGGAAAGACTGCTTCAGTCTGCTTTACACCAGACACCGGGAGAGGAATTCACCTTTCAGCAAGACCGTAACCTACAATACTAATCCACATCTAAATCTGTGGGAAGCTGAAAGGCTAGCTTGCTTACAGTTTTTAGCAAGCTGCTAGTGGAGTAGCCTACAGCCAAGCTGCTAGTGGAGTAGCCTACAGCCAACTGGTAAGCTGCTAGTAGAGTAGCCAACAGCCAACTGGCAAGTTGCTAGTGGAGTAGCCTACAGCCAACTGGAAAGCTGCTAGTGGAGTAGCCTACAGCCAACTGGCAAGCTGCTAGTGGAGTAGCCTACAGTCAACTGGCAAGCTGCTAGTGGAGTAGCCTACAGTCAACTGGCAAGATGCTAGTGGAGTAGCCTACAGTCAACTGGCAAGCTGCTAGTGGAGTAGCATACAGCCAACTAGCAAGCTGCTAGTGGAGTAGCCTACAGCCAACTGGCAATCTGCTAGTGGAGTAGCCTACAGCCAACTGGCAAGCTGCTAGTGGAGTAGCCTACAGCCAACTGGCAAGCTGCTAGTGGAGTAGCCTACAGCCAACTGCCAAGCTGCTAGTGGAGTAGCCTACAGCCAACAGGCACAAAACAATGTAAATTTAATACAAACCTAATCTTGTATTACATGTAGCTATTATTCAAATATGCCATTTCTTTTAAATGAGCTAACAGTGGTGTTACCACTGTTTAACAGGATAATTTTTTGCTTTTATCCAAAATGGAGAGTCACTGCTATCCCCATTGTGAATATTGCTATTCGGGAGTCTAGGCACACATGGAACGGTGAGGTATCATGTTACCAACAGGTGCATATTGCTCCAAAAGATCAGAGTCCGCCCAAGCGCATGCCCACACCAACAAAAAAACCCAGTGATCTCTGGATTGGCCTTAACCCCCCACTTAACCCAGACCAAGTGCTGTTTCCCTAGGTCAGGGATGTCAGAGACTAATTATAATATGCTTTACCCAGACCATATTCCACTCCTGCGTTGTCTTGGCTGTGTGCTTAGGGTCGTTGTCCTGTTGGAAGGTAAAACCTTCGCCCCAGTCGGAGGTCCTGAGCGATCTGGAGCAGGTTTCATCAAGGATCTCTGTACTTTGCGGTGTTCATCTTTCCCCTCAATCCTGACTAGTCTCCCATTCCCTGACGCTGAAAAGGATCCCCACAGCATGATGCTGCCACCACCATGCTTCACCGTAGGGATGGTGCCAGGTTTCCTACAGACGTGACGCTTGGCATTCAGCCAAAATAGTTTAATTTTGGTTTCATTAGACCAGAGAATCTTGTTTCTCATGGTCTGAGAGTCATTTAGGTGCCTTTTTGCAAACTCCAAGCGGGCTGTCGTGCCCTTTACTGAGGAGTGGCTTCCGCCTGAACACTCTACCATAAAGGCCTGATTGGTGGAGTGCTGCAGAGATGGTTGTCCTTCTGGAAGGTTTTCCCACCTCCACAGGGGAACTCTGGAGCTCCATCAGAGTGACCATCGGGTTCTTGGTCACCTCCCTGACCAAGGCCCTTCTCCCCTGATTGCTCAGTTTGGCGGGGCTGCCAGCTCTAGGAAGAGTCTTGGTGGTTCCAACCTTTTTATATTTAAGAATGATGGAGGCCACTGTGTTCATGGGAACCTTCAATGCTGCAGAATTTTTTTGGTACCTTCCCCAGATCTGTACCTCGACACAATCCTGTCTCGGAGCTCTACGGACAACTCCTTCGACCTCATGGCTTGGTTCTTGCTCTGACATGCACTGTCAACTGTGGGACCTTATATAGACAGGTGTGTGCCTTTCCAAATCATGTCCAATCAATTGAATTTACCACAGGTGGACTCCAATCAAGTTGTTGAAACATCTAAAGGATGATCAATGGAAACAGGATGCACCTGAGCTCAATTTTGAGTCTCATAGCAAAGGTTCTGAATACTTATGTTTTCGCTTTGTCATTATGGGGTATTCTGTGTAGATTGATGAGGGAAAAAAATAATTCAATCCATTTTAGAATAAGGCTGTAACATAACAAAATCTGGAAAAAGTCAAGGGGTCTGAATACTTTCCGAATGCATTGTTTACAATAGCTTTCAGCTTGACGAGGCAAACGTGACATTGACTCTGCACATGGCTAAATTGGAGGAGTATTACATTTTAGTACTATTATTAGTTTAACTGAGGGTGTGACATTTTAGTCATATCTTACTCACACATTTCTTTATCAAGTTTGGACTCACCTACTCATTCAAGGGTTTTTCTTTATTTTGAAAATGTTTTACATTGTAGAATAATAGTGAAGACATCAAAACGTCATACACATTTTACTGGTTGAAAAATGTGACGGTTTAGGTTTACTTTCAAAGTTACGTACTACGAAGAAGAAAAAAAACATTCAGGCGCATCTGGATGGAATTTAGCTAATGTTAACCGTTAGGTAGGTAGCTGATAGTATGATGGATATTACAAAGTGGCTTTGACGGGGCACAACGGCAGCATTGTCGTTCTGGATAACAGCATCTACTAAATGACTTTAAAAAATGTTAAATAAACAACTCGTAGCTATGGAATACTAATTTATCTGTTATCATACCAGCGTAGGACGGCACTCTTGTGGGAAGACAGCTTGGTAGCTGCGTCCAAGCTGCATTGTACCGATAAGTCGTTGGTAGTGCATTGTACATTATTGTTTGCTTTCCTCGATTGGAAATGCATTGTATTGGCATGAGGAAGTGTTATTACGGTAATTAGCCACTGTTTTGCATTGGATTGTTGGGTATTGTGCATGTAGCTGTGTAGCGTTGTCATAACTTGCTATTTATGGATTGTCCATGTTTGTAAAGCGGTGCAGTAGCCTGTATTCTTGCTGCAAGACAGCCGTGCGTGGCTGCAAATACATTGTGTGTAATTGTACTATCGATTATTATTTATCCTGTGTTATCAGCAAGCGAAAATAGTTGTGCCCCCTTAGTCATTTCTGATGCCCCCTTGCCGAGTTCATCCTGCCGCCGGGCCTGGCTACGAGTAACCAGCTAAACTACACAAATGATTTTCCAAAAGTCAAGGACCATTAAATGCGCCCAGTGTAAAAGCAGAAAGTAGGCCACAAAGACCCGTTATAAAAATGATTCAATTAATCAAAACTCACCTGATTCATTGTAGAAACGTGTGTTTATGGTCGATTGCAGAGTTCAGGCGAAGTTAACTAGATGTTTATCTCTAGTCTACGGACCTTTTAGATCAGGGAGGTAGAGGACCGAGACGTTATATTTCAACATGACAAGACAAAATGGAGAATAGAGAACACGTGACTCCACCTTCACTTCCGTTCGACTGAAAAATAGGATTTCCGCCAACATACAAATAATAATACAGCAGTAGTCTGCTTAGCTCATTTTCAAAAGTTACAGTCCGATATCATTTTAACATTCCTCCTTTGTTCAATCATGTTGTCTGGTGTTCTACTCTGCACGGAGCGGAAAGTCACAAGAGAAAAGAGCCAGGCTCCGCCTTCACTTCCGTTCAACTGAAACGTTGGGATTCGGCCAACATACAAATAATACTCCAGTCGTAGGAAGCCTTCTGCTTTTAGTAGGTCATTTTCTAAAGTTAACGCAGTTTCTCTGGACCCCACAACGTTGGACTTTGGGCCTCTCCCTAAAATAAAATAAAATCGAATGTTTCAGCCAGACAGCCACTCACAAACCGATCGCTTTACATCGTGCTGAAATAGAGACATGTCTATGCTGCTGCATGCCTAATTTATCGATGACAGGGTTCCTGTGGTGCAAGAGCATGTAAAGCTTTGCTTTAGCTAATGGATAAAGGTTTATTGGTAGGCCTCTATTTGGTCGTCATTTTCTCATGTTTACATTTTAGAAAATTTAGCAGACGCTCTTATCCAGAGTGACTTACAGTTACTGAGTGCATTTAAAAAAAATATATACTGGCCCCCGTGGGAATCGAACCCACAACCCTGGCGTTGCAAACGCCATGCTCTACCAACTGAACTACACGGGGCTTAATGTTTCACGAAATCTATACACTGTGTCATAATGCTGCAATTTCTTTAGACTGCTGGCTGGTGGCAATAATGTCATTACTTATTCAGTAATTATAGCTGGACATTCAAACATTGCAGATTTTAAAATAAATTGTCCATGTACACTAATCAGCTACCAATTGATTTTTAAAATAATATACAACTGTCCTGTAGCTGCTACCTGAACCTGCATGACATGAACCCTCCTCGTGCTCTCTCCCAGCTTGGATAGAACGCTGTTGTGCGTAAAACCAGTCTATTAATGCCAAATAATACTGTCAGCACGCCCTCGAAACATTAGCTTACTAGGAATTGTTTCATTATTCAGTGTACTATCTATAGCTACTGTGCCTTCAGAATGGATCCATACCCCTAGACTTATTCCACATTTTGTTGTGTCTCTCCCAGCTTGGATAGAACACTGTTGTGCATAAATATTGTAGCTCCTCCAGTGACAGGCATGAGGCAAGAGGTCTTGATTTGAATACAGGGCTTTAATGCTGGTCAACCCGTGAGAACTGGTTTAAAGAAAGAAAAAATACATTAACAAAATAATGCCATATGCATGTCTCACACATCTGGCGTTATAATCAAGCTCATACAGCTAGACACTTTATGTATATTTTACACCAGAAAATGACGCACGTAAACACTAACACCCTCATAGCAAAATAATTAGTCAACAAACCTCATTTCTGCTTATCACACAGAGGTGCTAAACATCATTTTAAATGTCCTTTATCTTCTTCTGTATACTTTCTTTGTAAGTATGCACTTAAACACGATAACAGTGGAAAAATAATTCGCTTTTTGCGGTAAAGTTTCCTCGGTGCGTCGCTAAAGGCGCTCGGGTGACAACACTCGGGCGGAACCAATCATTAGTTCCGTCTTGCTGTAAACGTACAATTCAGAAGAAATTAAATAATAAAAAGTGCAAATACATGAAATAAACTAAAGTGCTGATACATGAAATAAACTGGCGACAGAGGCAGTTACACAATGTTTATCTGTAGTCTACGGACCTTTTAGATCAGGGAGGTAGAGGACCGAGACATTATATTTCAACATGTGACTCTCTGCCTAAAGTCAAAAGACAAAATGGAGAATAGAGAACATGTAACTCCACCTTCACTTCCGTTCGACTGAAAAAAAGGACTTCTGCCAACATACAAAATAATAATACAGCAGTAGTCTGCATAGCTCATTTTCAAAAGTTACAGTCTGATATCATTTTAACATTCCTCCTTTGTTCAATCATGTTGTCTGGTGTTCTACTCTGCACGGAGCGTAAAGTCACAAGAGAAAAGAGCCAGGCTCCGCCTTCACTTCCGTTCAACTTAAACGTTGGGATTCGGCCAACATACAAATAATACTCCAGTCGTAGGAAGCCTTCTGCTTTTAGTAACTCATTTTCTAAAGTTAACGCAGTTTCTCTGGACCCCGCAAGGTTGGACTTTGGGCCTCTATATATAAAATAACATTGAATGTTTCAGCCAGATATCCACTCACAAACCGATCGCTGTACATCGTGCTGAAATAGAGACATGTCTATGCGGCTGCATGCCTAATTAATCGATGATAGGGTTCCTGTGGTGCAAGAGAATGTAAAGCTTTGCTTTAGCTAATGGTTTATTGGTAGGCCTCTATTTGGTCGTCATTTTCTCATGTTAAACATTTTAGTAATTTAGCAGACGCTCTTATCCAGAGCGACTTACAGTTAGTGAGTGCATATTTTTATTTATTTTTTCATACTGGCCCCCGTGGGAATCGAACCCACAACCCTGGTGTTGCAAACGACATGCACTACCAACTGAGCTACACGGGGCCTAACATTTTACTAAATCTATACACGGTGTCGAAATGCTGCAATTTTATAGCCTGCTGGCTGGTGGTAATAATGTAATTTATTGTTCAGTAATTAAAACTGGACATTCAAACATTGCAGATTTTAAAATAAATGTTCCGTGCATACTAATCAGCTACTAATAGATTTTTAAAAATAATATACAACTGTCCTGTAGCTGCTACCTGAACCTGCATGACATGAACCCTCCTCGTGCTCTCTCCAAGCTTGGATAGAATGCTGTTGTGCATAAATCTATTTAAATTAAATAAAGAAAAATCTCATTTACATACACTACCGGTCAAAAGTTTTGGAACACCTACTCATTCAAGGGTTTTTCTTAATTTGTAATATGCTCTACATTGTAGAATAATAGTGAAGACATCAAAACTATGAAATAACACATATGGAATCATGTAGTAACCAAAAAATTATTTGTATTCATTAGGGATCCCCATTAGCTTCTCCCAAGGCAGCAGCTACTCTTCCTGGGGTCTAAAAAATATTTGTGATTCTTCAAATAGCCACCCTTTGCCTTGATGACAGCTTTGCACACTCTTGACATTCTCTCAACCAGCTTCATGAGGTAGTCACCTGGAATGCATTTCAATAAACAGGTGTGCCTTCTTCAAAGTTAATTTGTGGAATTTCTTTCCTTCTTAATGCATTTGATTCAATCAGTTTTGTTGTGACAAGGTAAGGGGGGGTACACAGAAGATAGCCATATTTGGTAAAAGACCAAGTCCATATTATGGTGAGAACAGCTCACATTAGCAAAGAGAAACGACAGTCCATCATTACTTTAAGACATGAAGATCAGTCACTCCGGAAAATTTCAAGAACTTTGAAAGTTTCTTAAAGTGCAGTCGCAAAAACCATCAAGCTCTATGATGAAACTGGCTCTCATGAGGACCGCCACAGGAATGGAAGACCCAGAGTTACCTCTGCTGCAGAGGATAAGTTTATTAGAGTTACCAGCCTCAGAAATTGCAGCCCAAATAAATGCTTCAGAGTTCAAGTCACAGACACACCTCAACATCAACTGTTCAGAGGGGACTGTGTGAATCAGTCCTTCATGGTCGAACTGCTGCAGAGAAACCACTACTAAAGGACACCAATAAGAAGAAGAGACTTGCTTGGGCCAAGAAACACAAGCAATGGACATTAGACCGGTGGAAATTTGTCCTTTGGTTTGTAGTCCAAATTGGAGATTTTTGGTTCAAACCGCTGTGTCTGTGTGAGACGCAGTGTGGGTGAACGGATCAAATCAAATCAAATCTTATTGGCCAAATGCACCGAATACAACAGGTGCAGACATTACAGTGAAATGCTTACTTACAGCCCTTAACCAACAGTGCATTTAATTTAAAAAAAAAGTAGAATAAATAAAATAACAAAAAAGTGTTGAGAAAAAAAGAGCAGAAGTAAAATAAAATAATAGTAGGGAGGCTTTATATACAGGGGGAACAGGTGCAGAGTCAATGTGCTGGGGCACCGGCTAGTTGAGGTAGTTGAAGTAATATGTACATGTGGGTAGAGTTAAAGTGACTATGCATAAATAATTAACAGAGTAGCAGCAGCGTAAAAAGCTGGGGTGGGGGGGGCAGTGTAAATAGTCCGGGTAGCCATGATTAGCTGTTCAGGAGTCTTATGGCTTGGGGGTAGAAGCTGTTGAGAAGTATTTTGGACCTAGACTTGGCACTCCGGTACCGCTTGCCGTGCGGTAGCAGAGAGAACAGTCTATGACTAGGGTGGCTGGAGTCTTTGACAATGTTGAGGGCCTTCCTCTGACACCGCCTGGTATAGAGGTCCTGGATGGCAGGAAGCTTGGCCCCAGTGATGTACTGGGCCGTACGCACTACCCTCTGTCGTGCCTTGCGGTCGGAGGCCAAGCAGTTGCCATAACAGTCTGAGATGCAACCAGTCAGTATGCTCTCGATTGTGCAGCTGTGTAATTTTTTTAAGGATCTGAGGACCCATGCCAAATATTTTCAGTCTCCTGAGGGAGAATAGGCTTTGGCGGATGATCTCCGCATGTGTATTTCCCACCGTAAAGCATGGAGGAGGAGGTGTTATGGTGTGGGGGTGCTTTGCTGGTGACACTGTCTGTGATTTATTTAGAATTCAATGCACACTTAACCAGCAGGGCTACCACAGCATTCTGCAGCAATACACCATCCCATCTGGTTTGAACTTAGTGGGACTATCATTTGTTTTTCAACAGGACAATGACCCACTTCCAGGCTGTGTAAGGGCTAATTTACCAAGGAAAGTGATGTAACTGCTGCATCAGATAACCAGGCCTCCACAATCCCCCAACCTCAACCAAATTGAGATGGTTTGGGATGAGTCGGACCGCAGAGTGAAGGAAAAGCAGCCAACAAGTGCTCAGCATATGTGGGAACTCCTTCAAGACTGTTGGAAAAGCATTCCAGGTGAAGCTGGTTGAGAGAATGACAAGAGTGTGCAAAGCTGTCATCAAGGCAAAGGGTGGCTATTTGAAGAATCTCAAATATAAAACATATCTTGATTTGTTTAACACTTTTTTGGTTACTACATGATTCCATATGTGTTATTTCATAGTTTTGATGTCTTCACTATTAGTCTACAATGTAGAAAATAGTCAAATTAAAGAAAAACCCTTAAATGATTAGGTGTTCTAAATATGTTGACCGGTAGTGTACGTATTCACACCTGAGTCAATACTTTATAGAAGCACCTTTTAGCAGCGGTTACAGTTGAGTCTTTCTGGGTAAAGTCTCTTAGAGCTTTCTAAACCTGGATTGTGCAACATTTCCCCATTATTATTTTACAACTTCTTCACGCTCCGTCAAATTGGTTGTTGATCATTGCTAGACAACAGTGGCCGTAAATGCCGTTTAAGATGAGGAAGGACCATTATTTATTTGTTAATGAGCATGGCCTTATTTCTATTACAGCATGTTGGATGACTGTCATTCATATTCCATTCACCCAGTTCAATGTAACATCGAAAGGTTTAGGGTACTACATGATACTCAACATTTCCCAATACCCATCATGAGGTTGCTACAATCTAGTCTATGAATGAAAGTTTACAACGTAGGTGACATACGGACAGTGACTCAATACCGCCTTGCACACTCTTGCCTGCAAATAGCTTATCTAGGGTGTAATAATTTGTCCAACAGTTGCAAACAAGAGTTTCTAATGGTCAAATTCAGATATGTTTATATGTTTGAGCCGGGTGCTTGAGTAAATAAACTAGCCAGCTAGCTAACATAGCATCCCTCTGTTTGAGCCGGGTGTTTGAGTAACTAAACTAGCCAGCTAGCTAACATAGCATCCCTCTGTTGGAGCAGGGTGTTTGAGTAACTAAACTAGCCAGCTAGCTAACATTGCATCACTCTGTTGGAGCAGCGTGTTTGAGTAACTAAACTAGCCAGCTAGCTTGATGGGAGTTGTGCTATCATACAGAGTGCTGTTGAGGCTACTGTAGACCTTCATTGCAAAACAGTGTGTTTTAATCAATTATTTGGTGACAGGTGAATATATTTAGTATAGTTTTATCTATAAAGGATGACTTTTTCAATGATTTACCATTTTTATTAAATTCACTGAGGAGGATGGTTCTCATCCCTTTCCTACTTGGAGGAGCCTCCACTGCTAGACAACCATTTTCAGGTCTTGCCATAGATTTTCAAGTAGATTTAAGTCAAAATTGTAACTCGGCCACTCAGGAACATTCATTATCTTCTTGGTAAGCAACTCCAGCGTAGATTTGGCCTTGTGTTTTAGGTTATTGTCCTGCTGAAAGGTGAATGCATCTCAGTGTCTGTTGGAAGCAGACTGAACCAGGTTTTCCTCTAGGATTTCTGACTGTGCTTAGCACCATTCCATTTATTTTTATCCTGAAAAACTCCCCAGTGCTTAATGATTACAAGCATACCCATAACATGATGCAGCCACCACTAAGCTTGAACATTTGAAAAGTGGTAGTCAGTAATGTGTTCGATTGGATTTGCCCCTAACATAACACTTTGTATTCAGGACAAAAAGTTAATTGCTTTGCCACATTTTTTTGCATTATTACTTTAGTTCCTTGTTGCAAACAGGATGCATGTTTTGGAATATTTTTATTATGTACAGGCTTCCTTCTTTTCACTCTGTCATTTAGGTTAGTATTGTGGAGTAACTACAATGTTGTTGATCCATTCTCAGTTTTCTCCCATCACAGCCATTAAACTCTGTAACTGTTTAAAAGTCAGCATTAGCCTCATTGTGAAATCCCTAAATGGTTTCCTTCCTCTCCGGCAACTGAGTTAGGAAGGATGTCTCTATCTTTGTAGAGGCTGGGTATATTGATACACCATCCAAAGTGTAATGAATGAAGGAATATTCAATGTCGTCTACCCATAGGTGCCCTTCCTTGCGAGGCATTGGAAAACTTCCCTGGTCTTTGTGGTTGAATCTCTCCGGCAACGTTAGTTGTGTGTTATTCGTCATGTTAGAGAACAGCTATTAGTTGTACAATAATCCACGGGGTTGAGTGTCTTGTTGTTTCAATTCAATAACACCATAGAGATTCCAATCATATCAGTCTATCTTACCTTATAGGCCTAACTCAATATTAGGGACCTAATAACACCATAGAGAATCAAATCAAGCTTTATTTATACAGCACATTTCAGACATGGAATGGAACACAATGTGCTTCACAGGAAAAAAACTAATAAAAACAATTAAAATAAAACTAAATATTTACTACACAAATATAAGAGGATAAAAAACTAAAGAATTACAATAAAAAATGCATGACTTCAAAGCACCCTGAGGAAAAGCACCACTAAAAAGGTGTGTTTTAAGATCTATTTTTAAAAATGCCACAGTTTCGTTCCCCCTCAGGTTCTCTGGCTATTCCAGAGGCTGGGAGGCATAGTAACTAAAGGCTGCCTCTCCATGCCTCTTGGTCCTAGGCTTTGGGATAGTTAAAACTCACTGCTGTTAATCAGATATCCACCCTCAGGCCTGGAAATACATCCACAGGTACACCTCCAATTGACTCAAATTATGTCAATTAGCCTATCAGAAGCTTCTAAAACCATGACATCATTTTCTGGAATTTTCCAAGCTGTTTAAAGCCACAGTCAACATAGTGTAAACTTCTGACCTGCTGGAATTGTGATACAGTGAATTATAAGTTAAATAATCTGTCTGTAAACAATTGTTGGAAAAATTACTTGTGTCACGCACAAAGTAGATGTCCTAACCGACTTGCCATAACTATAGTTTGTTAACAAGACATTTGAGGAGTGGTTGAAAAACGAGTTTTAATGACTCCAACCTAAGTGTACGTAAACTTCCGACTTCAACTGTATATGACATGTAATAACTAGTAAGCACACAGACTGTGTTTAAAACCCTGCTGTTAATATACAGTCTTGGTCAAAAGTTGAGAATGACCCAAATATTAATTTTCACAAAGTCTGCTGCATCAGTTATGATGGCAATTTGCATATACTCCAGAATGTTATGAAGAGTGATCAGATGAATTGCAATTAATTGCAAAGTCCCTCTTTGCCATAAAAATGAACTTAATCCCCCAAAAACATTTCCACTGCATTTCAGCCCTGCCACAAAAGGACCAGCTGACATCTTGTCAGTGATTCTCTCGTTAACACAGGTGAGAGTGTTGACGAGGACAAGGCTGGAGATCACTCTGTCATGCTGATTGAGTTAGAATAACAGACTGGAAGCTTTAAAAGGAGGGTGGTGCTTGAAATCATTGTTCTTCCTCTGTTAACCATGGTTACCTGCAAGGAAACACTTGCCGTCATCATTGCTTTGCACAAAAAGGGCTTCACAGGCAAGGATATTGCTGCTAGTAAGATTGCACCTAAATCAACCATTTATCGGATCATCAAGAACTTCAAGGAGAGAGGTTCAATTGTTGTGAAGGCTTCAGGGCGCCTAAGAAAATCCAGCAAGCGCCAGGACCGTCTCCTAAAGTTGATTCAGCTGCGGGATCGGGGAACACCAGTGCAGAGCTTGCTCAGGAATGGAAGCAGGCAGGTGTGAGTGTATCTGCACGCACAGTGAGGCGAAGACTTTTGGAGGATGGCCTGGTGTCAAGAAGGGCAGCGAGGAAGCCACTACTCTCCAGGAAAAACATCAGGGACAGACTGATATTCTGCAAAAGGTACAGGGATTGAATTGCTGAGGACTGGGGTAAAGTCATTTTCTCTGATGAATCCCCTTTCCGATTGTTTGGGGCATCCGGAAAAAAGCTTGTCCGGAGAAGACAAGGTGAGCGCTACCATCAGTCCTGTGTCATGCCAACAGTAAAGCATCCTGAGACCATTCATGTGTGGGGTTGCTTCTCAGCCAAGGGAGTGGGCTCACTCACAATTGAGAGCAACTTCTCCCAACCATCCAAGAACAGTTTGGTGACGAACAATGTCTTTTCCAGCATGATGGAGCACCTTGCCATAAGGCAAAGGTGATAACCAACTGGCTCGGGGAACAAAACATTGAAATATTGGGTCCATGGGCAAGGAAACTCCCCAGAACTTAATCCCACAAATTCTGACAAACACCAAGCATTGATTAGGCAAGGATGGGCTGCCATCAGTCAGGATGTGGCCCAGAAGTTAATTGACAGCATGCCATTGCAGAGGTCTTGAAATAGAAGGGTCAACGCTGCAAATATTAACTCATTGCATAAACTTAATGTAATTGTCAATAAAAGCCTTTGACACTTATGGAATGCTTGTAATTATACTTCAGTATACCATAGTAACATCTGAGAAAAATATCTAAAAACACTGAAGCAGCCAACTTTGTGGTTTGTTTGTTTGTTTGCCAGCAAGCTACTGAGGCGGCTGATGAGTCCGTGTTGTTGTTGAAAAAGCGTCCTGTCCACTGGAGGAAACAGCTCTTGAAAGACTCACATTGTCATCTGCTGACTGGAGTGGGTAACGCAGTTTGGGAAAATATTCACTATACTGTGTTCATTCTGCCAAACAATATCATGTCATTTCAAAATAAGGTGAGTTGGATGGTAGACAGGGTTGATCATGGTGAGTTGGATGGTAGACAGGGTTGATCATGGTGAGTTGGATGGTAATAATAATAATAATATGCCATTTAGCAGACGCTTTTATCCAAAGCGACTTACAGTCATGCATGCATACATTTTTTGTGTATGGGTGGTCCCGGGGATCGAACCCACTACCTTGGCGTTACAAGCGCCGTGCTCTACCAGCTGAGCTACAGAGGACCACAGGACAGGGTTGATCATGGTGAGTTGGCTGGTAGACAGGGTTGATCATGGTGATGGTGAGTTGGCTGGTAGACAGGGTTGATCATGGTGAGTTGGATGGTAGACAGGGTTGATCATGGTGATGGTGAATTGTCCTCAGACATTGTTATCAGTCTTCAGATCCCTCTAGCTTGCTCGCTAAGCAAACCAAAGAAATCTACCTGCCAACATTTCTGTAATCTCTGGTGAACAGACTTAACTAGTATCATAGCATCTGTCAACAGACTGTGGGACGGCAGCGACTTAAGGGACTTTTCTGACCACATCCCAACTAGTCAACATGTTAAACGGACCATTGCCTTAACCCTAACGATAGACTTGCAGAGAGAGGGGGAGGAGCTACCGCCCTGCTTTCTCTGAGCTGACCAATCCTGTTGTTGGGAAACACCCACACCATTCTGTTGTTGGGGTACGTACGCCCACACCATTCAAACACAGACTATTTCACTCACATTGCAATTAATAGAAATCTGGAAATAATGGATAGTTCGTTTTCAGAGGGTGGACCCCTTGTTGACAGTTCATCAAATTACACTAAAGAAGGTCACATTAAGGCCGCTTGAGGTGGAATAACTCACCCTGTAGGGCTTCTCTCCGGTGTGTGTACACTAGTCTACCATTAACTGGATTGAGCTACCAAAAGTGGAAAGGTTACCCAACAGTGTGGTGTATTCTCTTGTGTACAGCCAGGTGTCCTGACTGAGTGAATCTCTTCCCACACTGATCACAGCTATAAGGCTTCTCTCCAGTGTGTGTTCGCTGGTGATCTTTTAAATCCCCTGAAGTAGTACAACTCATTCCACAGTGTGAGCAGTGATAAGGCTTCTCTCCTGTGTGTATTCTCCTGTGTACTAGAAGTCCGTTTGAAGTGGTTAAGCTCATTCCACAGTCTGAGCAGTGGTAAGGTTTCTCTCCTGTGTGTATTCTCTTGTGTAACTCCAGGCTTCCTGAATGAGTGAATCTCTTCCCACATTGATCACAGCTAGAAGGTTTCTCTCCTGTGTGTATTCTCTTGTGTAAAGCCAGGTGTCCTGACTGAGTGAAACTCTTCCCACACTGATCACAGCTATAAGGTTTCTCTCCTTTGTGTATTCTCTTGTGTGTATTAAGATTTGTTGAAGAGGTAAAACTCTTTCCACAGTCAAAGCAGCAGTGAGGTTTCTTCCCTGTAAGTCTCTGCTGGTGTTTCTTGAGGTGTTCTGATCTGGAGAGACTCTTCTCTGCCTCATCAGCATCATGATGTTGGTTAGCCTCCCCAGATGATAAGCCCCTTCTACTGAAAGAGCGACGGTTAGGGCTGTCCCCTGTGAAACAAAGACAGACAGTTAGGGTTCCTTCTTCATATCGAAGTTAGTTCAAGGCCCAGCTTTCCAACTCTTGTGATCAGATTTGAGCATTTTGGATGCGTTAAAATCATCAATGTAACCAATGGGGTAGGAGTGCTTCTAATGAGTCTACATTTTAATAAATGTATCTAAGAGCATAAACCCACTCTGTCCCGGTGTTTTCCTGCAGTCGACCAGCAGCACAGACACCCTCTTCAGACCCAGCAGTAAGTTACCAGGAGAGGCACGACCTGGGGACCCCAAGAGGGGGAGTGGGGAGGAGGGTTGGAGGGAGAGGGAGGAGGGGGGTGGGATAGGTGTTCCTGTAAATCCCAAAAAGAGGGTAGTGGAGTTCAAGTTAGTACACTGAGGGTAAAACAACACAACAATGGTATGATGAGGTCTTGCATTTAAATGGGGACGGCCACAACGGAGTGGAAACAATGCCCCCTTGCTGTTTAAGACTTAATGGACACCAAATACATTTTTTCCCAAACTCTGCTTCTTCATTCCGGTCCGTTGAACAACAGGAAGTTACCAAACCACAGAAGATGAAAAATTTGGTTTTCAACGATGGGTTTATGATATAGCTTGCAACTTGTAAACGATTACCCATTCCTAAAAGTGAGTACCACTTTCACAGCATGTTAAAAATAATACACATTGTCTGTTTGCTTGCTACGCAGATTTGCAGCGCTCAAATATTGTAACTGTATGTAACACGCACGATATGAACCCGGGGCTCCCACGGGAGAAACCAATATATTACACTTCAGACCAATAGGACATTCCCTATCGGGAAAAAGGGCAAATTGATTTAGCTTATTTTTATTTTAGACACCAATTACGTTTCTATGTGAGAATTCCAATAATATTTTTGGCCATTGCTGGCGATGGAATCAGCCAATAACCAAAGGGATGGAAGTATAGAAAGCGTTCCTTGATCTGATCTACAGGCTATTTGATCTGATCTTCAGGATATGCATCAGACTATTTTGAAATGTTAACCTAATATAATACATTGCCTTTAGAATGTCTGCACTCCCTTGAACCTTTTTCACATTTTGTTACGTTACAAAGTGTGATTTACATTTATTAAATTGTATTTTTTTGTAATTGATGTGCTAATTTCAAATTGTCGATGTGGCTTTGATTGGATAGTTGATGCTACGTTGGAAAGCTTTATGTTTATGACAGTTTGCGATTGAACACATGAAAAAAAGGGTGGGTGTCATGTTTTGGCTGACAAATGTACTAAAATGTAATAACATCCAGTACCAGTCAAAAGTTTGGACACCTTCACATTCAAGGTTTTTATTTTCACTATTTTCTACATTGTAGAATAATAATGAAGACATCAAAACTATGAAATAACACATGGAATCATGTTGTAACCAACAAAGTGTTAAACTAATCAAAATATATTCCAGGTGACTACCTCATGAAGATGGTTGAGAGAATGCCAAGAGTGTGCAAAGCTGTCATCAAGGCAAAGGGTGGCTATTTGAAGAACCTCAAATATAAAATATATGTTATTTCATAGTTTAGATGTCTTAACTATTATTCTACAATGTAAAAAATATTAAAAATAAATAAAAACCCTTGAATGAGCAGGTGTGTCCAAACTTTTGACTGGTACTGTATATATTTCTTTCCACTTTCAAATGGTACAACAAAGATGTTTGGAGGTAGAGGGCTGCGGGCTCCGACAGAGATCATTGCAGCGCGGCCCGTATTTTTCATGTTGAGGGCGGTCAGACAGAAAACGTTGTGATAAATATACTTGTCCAGCAGATTATTTGGAAACGGTGTCTTTCTGCTGTGTATGCGTTAGCCTAGCTATTGTACTAAAAGCACCTCTGTCATATTATTCACACACTAGCCTACCAGGCTACCTATGAATGGGCGAATAAATCACGTGGCAGTTATCTTTCCAAGGAAATTCACTTAAATATAATTAGGCTATAGTTTACTACAGTGTCTGTTAATAGAAAGAAGTTGGGGACGCTCAACCAACGTGAGTCGAGGTGAAATCCCAAAATGTGATTATCAATATAAAGCAAAAGGCGCAACATGGGGATCGAGCGTTGAGTCTTCTCCTTCTCAATATATATTAATTATCCATTTGTCTCTGACTGAAAATATTCCCGCTCCTAAAAGACAGGCTATATCCTACATGCAAAACGTAGGTCAAGAGAAAGTGCAACGGACCGCTCATCTTTCTTGCTGCTTCAAGTTCAGCAGCCATACCTCTCCTCTCCTAGTTCAGCAGCCATACCTCTCCTCTCCTATTTCAGCAGCCTCTCCTCTCCTAGTTCAGCAGCCATACCTCTCCTGTCCTAGTTCAGCAGCCATACCTCTCCTCTCCTAGTTCAGCAGCCATACCTCTCCTGTCCTGTCCTAGTTCAGCAGCCATACCTCTCCTCTCCTAGTTCAGCAGCCATACCTCTCCTCTCCTAGTTCAGCAGCCATACCTCTCCTCTCCTAGTTCAGCAGCCATACCTCTCCTCTCCTAGTTCAGCAGCCATTCCTCTCCTCTCCTAGTTCAGCAGCCATACCTCTCCTCTCCTATTTCAGCAGCCTCTCCTCTCCTAGTTCAGCAGCCATACCTCTCCTCTCCTAGTTCAGCAGCCATACCTCTCCTCTCCTAGTTCAGCAGCCATACCTCTCCTCTCCTAGTTCAGCAGCCATACCTCTCCTCTCCTAGTTCAGCAGCCATACCTCTCCTCTCCTAGTTCAGCAGCCATACCTCTCCTCTCCTAGTTAAGCAGCCATACCTCTCCTCTCCTAGTTGGGCGTGCCAGATCAGGTGAGCGTTTGGTCTCAATTAAATAGAGTAGTCTATATATGAATGGACGGAAAAGCAGAGCAGTTATCTTCCCAAGGAAATGAACTTCCTAAATATTATTAGGCTATACAGTTCCTATGGAAAGTCTACACCCACTATAACTTTTTTCACATTTTGTTGCTTTAAAAAGTGGGATTGAAATAGATTTGATTATAATTTTTCGTAAATCATCTACACAAAATAATGTGAAAGTAAAAACAAAATTCTACAAATTTGTACAAACAAATACAAAACAATAACTAAAATAGTAATTGTGTGATATGAATGACTAACCTTTCCTCTGTTAATAATGATGTTGTGTATGGTGTATTAAGCCACCCAGACACGTCAAAGATGTTCACAATAATCCACAATAATGACCACCTGCAACCCTGTACATGTGACTATTCACAATAATCCCCAATAATGACTACCTGCAACGCTGTACATTTGACTATTCGCAATAATCCACAATAATGACCTGCAACCCTGTACATGTGACTTGTTTTTCATACTGGCCCTCCATGGGAATCGAACCCACAACCCTGCCGTTGCAAACGCCATGCTCTACCAACTGAGCTACATCCCTGCTGGCCATTCCCTCCCCTACCCTGGACGACGCTGTGCAGTGCAGTGCGATGCAGTGCCTTAGACCACAGTGACCACCTGCAACCCTGTACATGTGACTATTCACAGTAATCCATAATAATGACCTAAATGACAGAGTGAAAGGAGAATATAAATATTTCAGATCTTGTTTGAAGGAAAAGGATAGCTTGCTTAGTTTTTAGCAAGCTGCTAGTGGAGTAGCCTACAGCCAACTGCCAAGCTGCTAGTAGAGTAGCCTACAGCCAACTGGTAAGCTGCTAGTGGAGTAGCCTACAGCCTACAGCCAACTGGCAAGCTGCTAGTGGAGTAGCCTACAGCCAACTGGTAAGCTGCTAGTGGAGTAGCCTACAGCCAACTGGCAAGCTGCTAGTGGAGTAGCCTACAGCCAACTGGCAAGCTGCTAGTGGAGTAGCCTACAGCCAACTGGCAAGCTGCTAGTGGAGTAGCCTACAGCCAACTGGCAAGCTGCTAGTGGAGTAGCCTACAGCCAACTGGTAAGCTGCTAGTGGAGTAGCCTACAGCCAACTGGAAAGCTGCTAGTGGAGTAGCCTACAGCCAACTGGCAAGCTGCTAGTAGAGTAGCCTACAGTCAACTGGCAAGCTGCTAGTGGAGTAGCCTACAGCCAACAGGTAAGCTGCTAGTGGAGTAGCCTACAGCCAACTGGCAAGCTGCTAGTGGAGTAGCCTACAGCCAACTGGCAAGCTGCTAGTAGTGTAGCCTACAGCCAACTGGCAAGCTCCAACTAGCTGCATTGTACCGATAAGTCATTGGTAGTGCATTATTGTTTGCTTTCCGCGATTGGAAATGCATTGTATTGGCATGAGGAAGTGTTATTATGGTAATTATCAACTGTTTTGCATTGTATTGTTGGGGATTGTGCATGTAGCTGTGTAGCGTTGTCATGACTTGCTATTTATGGATTGTCCATGTTTGTAAAGCGGTGCAGTAGCCTGTATTCTTGCTGCAAGACGGCCGTGCGTGGCTACAAATACATTGTGTGTAATTGTACTATCGATTATTATCCATCCTGTGTTATCAGCAAGCGAAAATAGTTGTGCCCCCTTAGTCATTTCTGATGCCCCCTTGCCGAGTTCATCCTGCCGCCGGGCCTGGCTACGAGTAACCAGCTAAACTACACAAATGATTTTCCAAAAGTCAAGAACCATTAAATGCGCGCAGTGTAAAAGTATGAAGCAGGCCACAAAGACCCGTTATAAAAATGAATAAATTAATATAAACTCACCTGATTCATTGTAGAAACGTGTGTTTATGGTCGATTGCAGAGTTCAGGCGAAGTTAACTAGATGTTTATCTCTAGTCTATGGACCTTTTAGATCAGGGAGGTAGAGGACCGAGACGTTATATTTCAACATTTGACTCTCTGCCTAAAGTCAGAAGACAAAATGGAGAATAGAGAACATGTGACTCCACCTTCACTTCCGTTCGACTGAAAAATGGGACTTCCGCCAACATACAAATAATAATACAGCAGGAGGCTTCTGTTTAGCTCATTTTCAAAAGTTACCGTCCGACATCATTTTAACATTCCTCCTTTGTTCAATCATGTTGTCTGGTGTTCTACTCTGCACGGAGCGTAAAGTCACAAGAGAAAAGAGCCAGGCTCCCGCTTCACTTCCGTTCAACTGAAACGTTGGGATTCGGCCAACATACAAATCATTTTTATTTTTTAAATTTATTTAACGTTTATTTAACCAGGTAAGCCAGTTGAGAACAAGTTCTCATTTACAACTGCGACCTGGCCAAGATAAAGCAAAGCAGTGCGATAAAAACAACAACCCAGAGTTACATATGGGGTAAAACAAAACATAAAGTCAAAAATACAACAGAAAATATATATACAGTGTGTGCAAATGTAATAAGTTATGGAGATAAGGCAATAAATAGGCCATAGTGCAAAATAATTACAATTAGTATTAACACTGGAATGATAGATGTGCAAGAGATGATGTGCAAATAGAGATACTGGGGTGCAAATGAGCAAAATAAATAACAATATGGGGATGAGGTAGTTGGGTGGGCTAATTTCAGATGGGCTGTGTACAGGTGCAGTGATCGGTAAGGTGCTCTGACAACTGATGCTTAAAGTTAGTGAGGGAGATAAGTGTCTCCAGCTTCAGAGATTTTTGCAATTTGTTCCAGTCATTGGCAACAGAGAACTGGAAGGAATTGCGGCCAAAGGAGGTGTTGGCTTTGGGAATGACCAGTGAGATATACCTGCTGGAGCGCAGACTACGGGTGGGTGTTGCTATGGTGACCAATGAGCTAAGATAAGGCGGGGATTTGCCTAGCAGTGATTTATAGATGGCCTGGAGCCAGTGGGTTTGGCGACGAATATGTAGTGAGGACCAGCCAACAAGAGCGTACAGGTCACAGTGGTGGGTATTATATGGGGCTTTGGAGACAAAACGGATGGCACTGTGATAGACTACATCCAATTAGCTGAGTAGAGTGTTGGAGGCTATTTTGTAAATGACATCGCCGAAGTCAAGGATCGGTAGGATATTCAGTTTTACGAGGGCATGTTTGGCAGCATGAGTGAAGGAGGCTTTGTTGCGAAATAGGAAACCAATTCTAGATTTAACTTTGGATTGGAGATTCTTAATGTGAGTCTGGAAGGAGAGTTTACAGTCTAATGTTAATGTTAATGAACATGGATTAGTGACGTACTAGTGGCAGACATGACAAAATGTTTACAATCCAATTTTACTTCAAAGTTAACTGTAATATAGAATAAGTAATTATATTAACCCATATTTTAATATGGACATCGTATGGTAAGCAACGGTCATCACACTGGATTAATTATATACTAAAAACATATCAAGCTCATTTAGATCTTCCTGTGTGTGTATCATGACCGTAAACACATCTTGCTTTGACAATTTAACATTTCCTAAACAGCACCAACGTTGGGCTACTGCAACCTCTGCAACCTCACTCTACCCGTGATATCAAAGTCATTTTTAGAATGATTTGTAGCTATCGTTTCTGTCGGAGCATTAGAGAGCATCCGACTCAGTTTCCCTCCCAGAAAACACGCGGTACAGTTAAGTGGAATCTATTCGGTAAGAAAATTCAGGCGGAAACAGAAGGGTGGGTGTCTTGACCACGTTTTGCGAATGACGGCTCACTTGACCGCAGTCTTTAAGAAGACACATTAGTTAAATAGTTCAACAACTACAGAGTTTGTGCCACTGTTTTTAAAATACTACTTACTGGTGTTAATCAGCTCTCCAGTCTCCTCTTCTTCCTCCAATGTGACAGTAATCTCCC
Source organism: Coregonus lavaretus (assembly GCF_964263955.1). Classification (NCBI taxonomy): domain Eukaryota; kingdom Metazoa; phylum Chordata; class Actinopteri; order Salmoniformes; family Salmonidae; genus Coregonus; species Coregonus lavaretus. Next base: position 28,703 of record NW_028160824.1, read on the forward strand.
CCTCCTCCTTCACTCCAAAAACTGCCTCCTCCTCCTTCACTCTGAAACCTTCTTCCTCTTCTTTCACTGTAACTTCTTCCTCTTCTTTCACGGTAACAGCTTCACCCTCTACTTCTGTTTTAACTGTGACAGCCTCCTCTTCCTCCTCTTCTTTCACTGTAACGTCTTTCTCTGTCCAGCAGACCTCCTCTTCTTTAGGAGGAGGAGAGTAGCTTAGTGAGCACATGGTTGGGGATGTTATCTAGCTAGTTAGCATTAGCCTAGTGTTACTTAGCCAGATAGCTAATAACGTAAATGTGAAATCAAATGGAGTAACTGGTAAATACACAGACAGTGTGTTTAAAACACTGATGTTAATATACACAAAAATGGTCTAAAGAGCTTCAATATTTTGGTTTTATGTTGGCTAGCAAGCTACCAAGGCGGCTGAGTTGTTGTTTTTGTAAAAGCGTCCCGTCCCGTCCACTAGAATATACGTCACGCAAGAATCATCACCTGAAAGACTCACATCGCCATCTGCTGACTGGAGTGGGAAGAAGCATCACCTGAAAGACTCAGTAGCTTTCCATTTAAGTTGTCAATGCCAGGAGGTTTGTCATTATTGATCGATAACAATACTTTTCCCACCTCTCCCACACTAACTTTACAAAATTCAAACTTTCAATGTTTTTCTTTCATTATTTGTTTTTTTATGCATGAATACGATGGCTCACTGTTCCTTGTTGGCATTTCCTGCCTAAGTTTGCCCACTTTGCCAATTAAGTAATCATTAAAATAATTGGCAACATCAAATGGTTTTGTGATGAATAAGCCATCTGATTCGATGAAAGGTGGAGTTGAATGTCATTCTACCCATATTTCAGTTAAAGTGCTCCAAATCTGTTTTCCATCATTCTTTATATAATTGATCTTGGCTTCATAATACAGTTTCTTCTTCTTTTTGTTGAGTTTAGTCACATAATCTCTCAATTTGCAGTAAGACAGCCAGACTTATTAGCCACTCCTTTTGCCCCGTCTCTTTCAACCGTACAGTTTTTCAATTCCTCATCAATCCACGCAGCCTTAACAGTTCTAAGTCTCCTGAGTGGCGCAGTGGTCTAAGAAACACAATGATCCACGGTGCAAGTATCATTATCCCACAGAAAATATGGTTGTTTTAAATGATCCGGAATTTGAGTGGTTGGTTATGCTTATAAACATGTTCAGGAGTGGGGAATTGCATTGAATCAGGCTATTCGTTTCAGTGCAGTTGCGTTCTTCCCCATAACCTATAGCCTAAACCGAACCCTTACAACTAAATATTGCAGTTTTTGAAACTGCTGTAAAAGTGCAGTAACGGCAGTCGACTGTGGTATTTTGGACGCAGTAATTGCAGTTATACTGCTCTCTGATTGCATTTTTTTTTCTGTAAGGGAACCCGAACACGTCCCAGCCTATTTTGATCATAGATCAAGAATGAACAATTCGGCTAGCTTATATTTATTCTGGATTTGACCATTTATAGCCCGACTTCTAGGATCTTTTGACTTCTCCCCGCGGCTGTTTGTTATGTTTCCGATTGGGATAAATGTAGTCATATGAATACGTTCAGAATGTTGTCCTGTTAATTTGAAAAGACTAACCATTGTGATTAATGATATGTACTATCTTCTGCTTTTTATGAATAAACATGAATCGGTAAAAAAAAAAAAAATTGGTTTCGAGGTTCCGAATTTGTCCTTTGAATGTTCCTTTGTTTTTCATAAATGACTACTGCTTTATACCCGAAGACGTTTTTAAAGTTCCCCCGAGGCTTATTCCTTGTAAAGATCGGGCTATGCATATTGAGTATAATACAAACAGATGTCTAGACCAGAAGGAGGGAATGATGTGAGGCGAAAACGCACTATAGGCAAGTCTCTGTCTCCAGACAAATAGTGCGCATGTATTGTGACGTGGCGTGAGTTGTTTAGGCTAACCTTTTGTTTGTTCATGTTGATCAATTCCCCGTTGTATCATCACCGGTAAATGTTCACCGTTAATTTCTGTCTTTTATCATCTACAAGGTTTATTTACGATTCATTTGTGTTAACGCAATTCAAACTGCTATACTTGATGAACAACTTTTGTTTTATTTCATACCATTTACGAGTTTTGTCAATTTCTTAATTGTTGTGTACAAAACAAAAATCAACCAGCATTTACATATTTATTTTTCAGCTACATTACTCTCATCATTGACATCAATTTTAATCAGCAATGACAAGAGAGAAACAAGAAGAAACCCGCACACTGCTCCTGATAGAATCACTGCTCTTTATTATCTTTACGTATCCGCCTCGAGGCCTTCGTCAGAGCTTCTGTGAGTGTTTTGAATTTACACATTTATGTAGACGTTGCTCCACCCACATCCGTTCAATGCATTTTTTTTTACATTTTAGTCATTTTAGCAGACGCTCTTATCCAGAGCGACTTACAGATGGTGATTACATTATTTATTTTTTATACTGGCCCCCCGTGGGAATCGAACACACAACCCTGGCGTTGCAAACGCCATGCTCTATCAACTGAGCTACATCCCTGCCGGCCATTCCCTCCCCTACCCTGGACGACGCTGGGCCAATTGTGCGCCGCCCATGAGTCTCCCGGTCGCGGCCGGCTGCGACAGAGCCTGGATTCGAACCAGGATCTCTAGTGGCACAGTTAGACCACTGCACCACTGCGCCACCCAATGCATCCAATGGGGTTGAAGTCGAGGGAAAATAAACAAGTAAATATAAGTATTCTACTGAAGTGTGTACATAAAACGTATTAAAACACGTCTGTAAAACAACAACGAGCACATCGACCTATCAAGTTAGTTTTCATAACTCATTGGGTGCAGTGCAAGAAGAAACATCAGAGTAGTCTGAACTGGCCGCATTAGGACACGTTCTCATTTACAACATAACATGCATGGACATTTCGGCATTTAGACCTTTAGGGAATAATGTCTGGAGGGTGAAAATCCCAAAACATGCTCTTTTACTCAAGAGTTCTTTATATCGCCTCGTTTGTCTGATATCTTGACTTTCTCTTTGACACTAAATCTAAAAAGGTAGAAATTTGATGTTTTTGGTCATTATAATGTCACTTGATAATCCCTGTCGTTTCTTCCGGTTGAACTTTTATGTTCACGAATTCTCTGGTTTGAGAGAACGAGAGGTTTTACCTACATCCCACAGCCCACATGGACATTTAATCATGGAGATGACATGGGTGGAGGAGCACCTAACAATGCCATTTATTTGGAATCGTTTTCCTTTCCGTGGGTGGCATATCGTTGCACTGTGCGCAGCCTCTGCATTTATAGCTGCCGTTCGGAAGAGGCCGTAAACGAGCCTGGCTCATTTTGGCAGTTGGCATCGACCAACATGTCGCGTAAATTGCGACCTCTCCTTTGTACAATAAGCTGGCAGAGCTGGGTCCGATGATAAAACATGCCAGTGTTTCTTGACAGCAGCCTCTGCCCGCTAGATTATACGTCACAATGGCAGCATTGCCTGAAAGACCCACATCGCCACCTGCTGACTGCAGTTAGTAATAACGTCAGGTCAAATCTTTATTTTATTTTCAAACAAAACGTTTGTTTTTCATGCATTTTATTAAAATAAATAAAATATATGTAAAAGTACAAAGAGAATCATGTGTTGATCATTACAGATTTTTAATGAGTGAGTATTTTAAACATAAGGTTACAACAATATCAAGATATGCAGTTGGGTCTATACTGCGCCTACATTGTGTAACGATACATCATGTAGATGTACAGTATCAGTCAATGTATGGACACACCTACTCATTCAAGGGTTTTTCTTTATTTTTACTATTTTATACATTGTTGAATAATGGTGAAGACATCAACAATATGAAAAAACACATATCGAATCATGTAGTAACCAAAAAGTGTTAAACAAATCAATATATCTTTTATATTTACATTCTTCAAAATGGCCACCCTTTGCCTTGATGACAGCTTGGCATTCTCTCAACCAGCTTCATGAGGAATTATTTTCCAACAGTCTTGAAGGAGTTCCCACATATGCTGAGCACTTGTTGGCTTTGTTTCCTTCACTCTGCGGTCCAACTCATCCCAAACCATCTCAATAGAGGTTCAGGTCGAGTGATTGTGGAGGCCAGGTCATCTGATGCAGCACTCCATTACTCTACTTCAGTACGGAAAACACTGGAAAGTCAATACACAAGACACATTCAGAGTCTCTACGGCCTACTGATCCACCATGTATTGGACCTACATCTGTCCTATGTCCTACTGTTCAGCCTACATCTGTCCTATGTCCTACTGTTCAGCCTACATCTGTCCTATGTCCTACTGTTCAGCCTACATCTGTCCTATGTCCCACTGTTCAGCAGCCTACATCCTTATCTCCTGTGTGCGTCCTCTCATGTCTTCTCATGTGACCTAACCAGGCAAAACTCTTTTCACATTGGGAGCAGTGGTACGGCTTCTCCCCTGTGTGTATTCTCTCATGCTGTTTCAGGTGACTTAACTGGGTAAAACTCTTTCCACACCGGGAGCAGTGATGAGGCTTCTCTCCTGTGTGTATTCTCTCATGTATTTTCAGGTACCCTAACCAGGCAAAACTCTTTTCACATTGGGAGCAGTGGTAGCACTTCTCCCATGTGTGTATTCTCTCATGCACTTTCAGGTGTCCTAACTGGGTAAAACTCTTTCCACACTGGGAGCAGTGATGAGGCTTATCTCCTGTGTGTATTCTCTCATGTATTTTTAGGCTCCCTAACTGGGTAAAACTCTTTCTACACTGGGAGCATTGGAAAGGCTTCTCCCCTGTGTGTATTGTCTCATGTCGTTTCAGGTCCCCTAACTGGTTAAAACCCTTTCCACACTGGGAGCAGTGATGAGGCTTCTCCCCTGTGTGTATTGTCTCATGTCGTTTGAGGTCCCCTAACTGGTTAAAACCCTTTCCACAGTGGGAGCAGTGATGAGGCTTTTCCCCTGTGTGTATTCTCCCATGCACTTTCAGGTGTCCTAACTGGGTAAAACTCTTTCCACACTGGGAGCAGTGATGAGGCTTTTCCCCTGTGTGTATCCTCTCATGTATTTTCAGGCTCGCTAACAAGGAAAAACTATTTCCACACTGGGAGCATTGGAAAGGCTTCTCCCCTGTGTGTATTCTCTCATGTCGTTTCAGGTCCCCTAACTGATTAAAACCTTTTCCACAGTGGTTGCAGTGGAATCGTCTTGCTGGTTTGGACGTCTCTGGTTCCTCTGAATCTGGTCTTTCTCCTGCCAAAGACAGAGCGTTTATTTAAACAGAGACCTGAATGAAACCTCCACAACTCTGCATATTGGTTATTGATTTGGACACGTTAAAACTGTGTTTTGACATTGGGCTATCCCACCTTGCAAAATGTTGTTGAAAAGAAGACTATGCTCGAGGTCCAATCTATGTTCGGTTTTGGTTGAAAGTGAAAGTTGAAGAGATTTCTCAGGTCGTTGTTTCAACGACTTGAAAACAACTTAATTCAACGTACTTGCAGCCAATAAACATTGACGCAGCGTCTATGAACAATTTTATTAACAATCTTACATCACTCCAGTATTCCTTGACAATATTCAAGTGCTAATTGTCTTTATTCCACTACTGAAGAAGCATGACTCAAATCACCTACTCATATTTCAAACATCCAGCCTGACAAAATATACATTTGTAATTATTCCATGCCTCCCTATTGGAAATTAATTATTGCCAATACATACAGTGGGGAAAAAAATATTTAGTCAGCCACCAATTGTGCAAGTTCTCCCACTTAAAAAGATGAGAGAGGCCTGTAATTATAAATAGGTACACGTCAACTATGACAGACAAAATTAGAAAAAAATCCAGAAAATCACATTGTAGGATTTTTAATGAATTTATTTGCAAATTATGGTGGAAAATAAGTATTTGGTCACCTACAAACAAGCAAGATTTCTGGCTCTCACAGACCATGAAGGTCGAGAGCCGCACTGCTTCTTGACACAATGCTGGCTTAACCCGGAAGCCAGCAGCACCAATGTGTCGGAGGAAACACCGTACTGTTGCGCCCGGCCTGCCACAGGAGTAGCTAGAGCGCGCTGGGACAAGGACAAACCCGGGCCGGCCAAACCCTCCCCTGAGCCGGACGACGCTGGGCCAACTGGGCGCCGCATCATGGGTCATCCCGGTTCACGGCCGGCTGGGATCGAACCGGGATCAGTAGTGACGCCTTAGAACGCTGCATGCTTTTGAGCACTACTGAAAAAGTACTATTTACATGTGAAAGACGAAATGCTGCATTTACTACAGGCCTATTGTTTACCTTTGTGTTGGGGACACTTTGATATCTTGATACTATGCAGCTGTTTAAAGGGCAAAATCCACAGATGAAACAATAACAAAACGGTCGACCCTGCCTCTGTTTTGGTAAACAGCTGAGGGATGGGAGAAATGTAATGTAAGATGAATAGACAGAGCTATGGATGCAAGGACTGACCATCCATGATATCAACATTATTGTTTTAAACATGTTATGAGGCTATATAGTGTTTGTTTACATTTACAATGTTTACAAACATTGGAGAAAAACAAGCTTACATTTTGGGTTCTCATGGAGTGTAACAGTTGAACTCATGAGGCATTTAGAAGTTATATTCTTCAAGAATCAATGGATGGATGGATGATAATAGTAGAGAGAGTGATTTATTTCAGCTTTTATTTCTTTCATCACATTCCCAGTGGGTCAGAAGTTTATATACACTCAATTAGTTTTTTGGTAGCATTGCCTTTAAAATGGTTTAACTTGGGTCAAACGTTTCGGGTAGCCTTCCACAAGCTTCCCACAATAAGTTGGGTGAATTTTGGCCCATTCCTCATGACAGAGCTGGTGTAACTGAGTCAGGTTTGTAGGCCTCCTTGCTCGCAAACGCTTTTTCAGTTCTGCCCACACATTTTCTATAGGATTGAGGTCAGGGCTTTGTGATGGCCACTCCAATACCTTGATTTTGTTGTCCTTAAGCCATTTTGCAACAACTTTGGAAGTATGCTTGGGGTCATTGTCCATTTGGAAGAACCATTTGTGACCAAGCTTTAACTTCCTTACTGATGTCTTGAGATGTTGCTTCAATATATCCACATAATTTTCCTTCCTCATGATACCATCTGTTTTGTGAAGTGCACCAGTCCCTCCTGCAGCAAAGCACCCCCACAGCATGATGCTGCCACCCCCGTGTTTCACGGTTGGGATGGTGTTCTTCGGCTTGCAGGCTCCCCCATTTTCCTCCAAACATAACGATGGTCATTATGGCCAAACAGTTCTGTTTTTTGTTTTATCAGACCAGAGGACATTTCTCCAAAAAGTAAGATTTTTGTCCCCACGTGCAGTTGCAAACCGTAGTCTGGCTTTTTTATGGCGGTTTTGGAGCAGAGGCTTCTTCCTTGCTGAGCGGCCTTTCAGGTTATGTCGATATAGGACTAGTTTTACTGTGGATATAGATACTTTTGTACCTGTTTCCTCCAGCATCTTCACAAGGTCCTTTGTTGTTGTTCTGGGATTGATTTGCACTTTTCGCACTAAAGTACGTTAATCTCTAGGAGATAAAAAGCGTCTCCTTCCTGAGCGGTATGACGGCTGCGTGGTCCCATGGTGTTTATACTTGTGTACTATTTTTTATACAGATGAACGTGGTACCATCAGCCATTTGGAAATTGCTCCCAAGGATGAACCAGACTTGTGGAGGTCTACCATTTATTTTCTGAGGTCTTGGCTGATTTCTTTTCATTTTCCCATGATGTCAAGCAAAGAGGCACTTAGTTTGAAGGTAGGCCTTGAAATACATCCATAGGTACATCTCCAAATTGACACAAATTATGTCAATTAGCCTATTAGAAGCTTCTAAAGCCATGACATCATTTTCTGGAATTTTCCAAGCTGTTTAAAGGCACAGTCAACTTAGTGCATGTAAACTTCTGACCCACTGGAATTGTGATACAAATGAATTATAGGTGAAATAATCTGTCTGTAAACAATTGTTGGAAAAATGACTTGTGTCATGTACAAAGTAGATGTCCTAACCGACTTGCCAAAACTATAGTTTGTTAACAAGAAATGTGTGGAGTGGTTGAAAAACAAGTTTTAATGACTCCAACCTAAGTGTATTTAAACTTCTGACTTCAACTGTATATATATTGTGATGTCACGAGAGGCTGTGTCCTGGAGGGACGTTACATCCCCCTGCGGTGGCTGCAAACCCAGACAGCTATGGCGCCATCTGCTGGTATGGTCGGGAACTCCAACCCTCTATGGCCAATCTTCCCACGCAGCTGAAAGAGATCAGGAGCTGATGAGCTGGAGGTTTGTTGAAGGGAGGAGACACACTGAGGGAGTGTGTGTGGGTGGTGAAGAAACACAGTCTCCAACCTGGGCTCTCTGGAGGACAAGAGTGCTGCACGACCACTTCCATGAGGAATATAAGGATTTGGAGATACTTACCTTTGGGAAATACTCACCTTTGGATATATGCACCTGTGGAAATACGTGAGAGACATTTGGAAGGACATTTTGCTGGGTTGGCCACTAGCTGCAACGTGGACTACAGTAAGGCTGGGGAAAAGTTACCTGAGCGAGTGAGAATTATGATTTTGGATGTGGAAGAGACATCCCTGAACTGTTAACCCTTAAAGAGCCACAAGAGAACAGAATTTTGTTATATTTTAGTTAATTTCCCAAGACCTATAATAAAATCCTTGTTTTGTTTGAACCTTGTCTCCTTGCACTACTTGAGCAATCCCGCTGAAAGCTGTGTAGCCTCTCGTGACGTCACAGATGGTGGAGAATACGGGAAGCTCAAGCGTTAATAGTGCATGTCAGAGGAGGATACCGAAGGTTTGATCACCCAGTTTTCCAAGTTGGCCGTAGGCTCCCCGCCGACTGAAATGGAGGACATATTGAAAGCCCTTGTTGCTGGCCAGCAAGCCCAGATGCAAGCAAACGTGGCTCTCTTGGAGGAGCAAAAGAAAGCCAACCTTCTGAAGGCAGAGGAATTGCAGTTGCAGAGACAGAGGGTTGTCCAAAATACCCGCCCAATAAAGGCAAGTGACTTTATATCTAAGATGGGAGCTACCGATGACATTGAGGCATACCTGCATGCATTTGAGGCCACGGCCACTAGGGAAGCCTGGCCCAAGCAACAGTGGGTTGGTCTGTTAGCCCCCTTTCTAACCGGGGAATCGCTGAATGCTGTCCGGGACCTGGGCCCTGACCAGGTTACTGACTATGATGCCCTGAAGTCTGAGATCCTCAGCAGATATGGACTCACAAAGTTTGGTATGGCCCAGCGCTTTCACAGCTGGACCTTCCAACCAGACCAACCTCCTCGGGCGCAGATGCATGAACTTGTCCGAATCGCAAGGAAATGGCTGGATCCGCAGAGGAATACAGCAGCGGCGGTGGTGGAGGCCGTTGTGGTGGATCGTTACCTACGCGCCCTGCCTTATGAGGCAAAACGGGTCATCAGTCAACAGGCCTTGACCACGGCTGATCTGACCGTGGAAGCTGTGGAAAAGTACCAGGCCACAGCGGAGATGCTGAATGCTTCCCGAAAAGACCCCAGGAGTGCGGCCCCACCACAAATGGGAAGAACCCGTCCAAAGGACCCCAAGGTCTCGAACCCAGCCACGTCAGGACTTATCCCGGCTCCAGGGGGAGCCAGAAACCAGGCGGGTCCAAGAAGAGTACACCAGGAGGGGGAAACTCGACAGTGTTACCGGTGTGGGGAGATGGGACATATCTCCTGGCAGTGTGGGAAACCAGCCGATGAACCTATGCCCACTGCGGAGTCCTCCAGCTCAGCACCCACACACCGTTTTGCCTCGCTCTTGGGAGTCGTAGATGGCGGCCCAGATCGACCCCCCACCTGCCCGGTAACTGTGAATCACCATGATGTGGAGGCCTTACTGGATTCTGGTAGCCGGGCCACCCTGGTGCGTAAGGATTTGGTGGGCCCAACGTGTCTGACCCCGGGGAAAGTCCTCCCAGTTTCCTGTGTCCATGGAGACACCAGAGAATACCCCATTACTGAACTTACAATGACCAGCACACGGGGAACCATACACACGACGGCGGGGGTGGTTGATTCCCTCCCCGTCCCTGTCCTAATTGGACGAGACTGCCCAGCCTTTTACCCACTCTGGAGAGAGTCTCAGGAGAGGATAACCCGAGTACCTCGGAAACGGAGAGGCAAGACTCATCCTGGGAAGGCTCCGGTGCAATCCTCCGAATTACTCACTCCCGCCCGGGCTCTGATAGGGATGGCAGGTGCCCAGACCGACACAGAGACGGAGCTACAGAATCTGGACAAAGAACTGTCTGGTCTGAAGGGGACCGCTGAGAGGTATCGTTTGTTAAAGCAACAGTTAGACATGAAGACAGAAGAGTTAGATATCCTCCAGGCTAAACTCCAACAGAGCTCCTTCCATAAGCAACAGGAGGAGCTGGAGATGCTGCGCAGGACCATCGAGGAGTGTGAGGAGACCCTGCGCAGTAGTAAGGAGGTCCAGAAGAAGGCAGAGGAGAAGTACAAGGTGTTGGAGAACAAGATGAAGAATGCGGAGGCAGAGAGAGAGAAGGAACTGAAAGCTGCTCAACAGAAGCTAAACTCTGCTAAAACCAAGGCTGATGCGTTCAGTAAGAAACTCAAGGAGAGACAACAGGAGGCTGAGTCCCTGGTCCTAGAGTTGGAGGAGTTGAAGAGAGAGCAGGCTGGCAAGCACCACGGCAATGCGGACGCCCTCTCCCGGCGTGATGCCTTCTTCGCTGCCTTTACCCCGACGAGGACGTCGGTCCCGAGGAGGGGGATGTGTGATGTCACGAGAGGCTGTGTCCTGGAGGGACGTTACATCCCCCTGCGGTGGCTGCAAACCCAGACAGCTATGGCGCCATCTGCTGGTATGGTCGGGAACTCCAACCCTCTATGGCCAATCTTCCCACGCAGCTGAAAGAGATCAGGAGCTGATGAGCTGGAGGTTTGTTGAAGGGAGGAGACACACTGAGGGAGTGTGTGTGGGTGGTGAAGAAACACAGTCTCCAACCTGGGCTCTCTGGAGGACAAGAGTGCTGCACGACCACTTCCATGAGGAATATAAGGATTTGGAGATACTTACCTTTGGGAAATACTCACCTTTGGATATATGCACCTGTGGAAATACGTGAGAGACATTTGGAAGGACATTTTGCTGGGTTGGCCACTAGCTGCAACGTGGACTACAGTAAGGCTGGGGAAAAGTTACCTGAGCGAGTGAGAATTATGATTTTGGATGTGGAAGAGACATCCCTGAACTGTTAACCCTTAAAGAGCCACAAGAGAACAGAATTTTGTTATATTTTAGTTAATTTCCCAAGACCTATAATAAAATCCTTGTTTTGTTTGAACCTTGTCTCCTTGCACTACTTGAGCAATCCCGCTGAAAGCTGTGTAGCCTCTCGTGACGTCACAATATACATATATATATATATATATATATATATATATATATATATATATATATATATATATACACACACACACTACCGGGCAAACATTTTAGAACATTTTCATATACAGTACCAGTCAAAAGTTTTAGAACACCTACTCATTCAAGGTTTTTCTTTATTTTTACTATTTTCTACATTGTAGAATAATAGTGAAGACATCAAAACTATGAAATAACATATATGGAATCATGTATTAACCAAAAAAGTGTTAAATCAAAATATATTTGAGATTCTTCAAAGTAGCCACCCTTTGCCTTGATGACAGCTTTGCACACTCTTGGCATTCTTTCAACAGGTATTTCAATGCATTTCAATTAACAGGTGTGCCTTCTTAAAAGTTCATTTGTGGAATTTCTTTCCTTCTTAATGCGTTTCAGCCAATCAGTTGTGTTGTGACAAGGTAAGGGGGGATATACAGAAGATAGCCCTATTTAGTAAAATACCAAGTCCATACTATGGCAAGAACAGCTCAAATAAGCAAAGAGAAATGACAAGTCCATCATTACTTTAAGACATGAAGGTCAGTCAATACGGAACATTTCAACAACTTAAAGGAAAATAGAATAATCAGAACAGTTGTCAGTCCAAAACAACAGTCAGAACAAAGCCTCTGTATTCTCTCATGTCATCTCAGGTCCTCTAACACTACACAGCCCATTCAAATCAGAAAAGCTTGATGATGAGTTGGTTAACTGAATAAGTTGTGCTCTACGGCCTACTGATCCAACATGTATTGGACCTACATCTGTCCTATGTCCTACTGTTCAGTATCCTACTTCTGTCCTAAGTCCTACTGTTCAGTATCCTACATCTGTCCTATGTCCTACTGTTCAGTATCCTACATCTGTCCTATGTCCCACTGTTCAGCCTACATCTGTCCTATGTCCTACTGTTCAGTATCCTACATCTGTCCTATGTCCTACTGTTCAGTATCCTACATCTGTCCTATGTCCTACTGTTCAGTATCCTACATCTGTCCTATGTCCTACTGTTCAGTATCCTACATCTGTCCTATGTCCTACTGTTCACCAGCCTACATCTGTCCTATGTCCTACTGTTCAGTATCCTACATCTGTCCTATGTCCTACTGTTCAGTATCCTACATCTGTCCTATGTCCTACTGTTCAGTATCCTACATCTGTCCTATGTCCTACTGTTCAGTATCCTGCATCTGTCCTATGTCCTACTGTTCAGTATCCTACATCTGTCCTATGTCCTACTGTTCAGCCTACATCTGTCCTATGTCCTACTTTTCAGTATCCTACATCTGTCCTATGTCCCACTGTTCAGCAGCCTACATCTGTCCTATGTCCTACTGTTCCGTATCCTACATCTGTCCTATGTCCTACTGTTCAGTATCCTACATCTGTCCTATGTCCTACTGTTCAGTATCCTACATCTGTCCTATGTCCTACTGTTCAGCATCCTAAATCTGTCCTATGTCCTACTGTTCACCAGCATACATCCTTATGTCCTGTGTGTATTCTCATGTCTTCTCAGGTGACCTAACTGGTAAAAACTATTTCCACACTGGGAGCAGTAATGAGGCTTCTCTCCTGTATGCGTCCTCTCATGTCTTCTCAGGTTAGCTAACCAGGCAAAACTCTTTTCACATTGGGAGCAGTGGTAGGGCTTCTCCCCTGTGTGTATTCTCTCATGCTCTTTCAGTTGTCCTTTCAGGTTAAAACTCTTTCCACACTGGGAGCAGTGATGAGGCTTCTCTCCTGTGTGTATTCTCTCATGTATTTTCAGGCTCGCTAACTGGGTAAAACTCTTTCCACACTGGGAGCATTGGAAAGGCTTCTCCCCTGTGTGTATTCTCTCATGCTCTTTCAGGTATTCTTTCCGGTTAAAACTCTTTCCACACTGGGAGCAGTGATGAGGCTTTTCCACTGTGTGTATTATCTCATGCACTTTCAGGTGTCCTAACTGGGAAAAAATACTTCCACACTGGGAGCATTGGAAAGGCTTCTCCCCTGTGTGTATTCTCTCATGCCCTTTCAGGTGTTCTTTCCGGTTAAAACCCTTTCCACACTGGGAGCAGTGATAAGGCTTTTCCCCTGTGTGTATTCTCACATGCACTTTCAGGTGTCCTAACTGGGTAAAACTCTTTCCACACTGGGAGCAGTGATGAGGCTTATCTCCTGTGTGTGTCCTCTCATGTCTTTTCAGGTTCGCTATCAAGGAAAAACTCTTTCCACACTGGGAGCATTGGAAAGGCTTCTCACCTGTGTGTATTCTCTCATGTTGTTTCAGGACCCTTAACTGATTAAAACCTTTTCCACAGTGGGAGCAGTGGAATCGTCTTGCTGGTTTGGACGTCTCTGCTTCCTCTGAGTCTGGTCTTTCTCCTGCCAAAGACAGAGCGTTTATTTAAACAGAGACCTGAATGAAACCTCCACAACGTCTTGCTAGGAGGTTTAATCCAAATCAGATCCCTCAATAACCCGAGGCCAGTTTACAAAAAAAATTCACATTTAAAATAATCTTGGCAGGGTTGATTGGTTGGGTTACTTTCTAAATGTAATCCGTTACAGTTGCTAGTTACAGTGGGGAAAAAAAGTATTTAGTCAGCCACCAATTGTGCAAGTTCTCCCACTTAAAAAGATGAGAGAGGCCTGTGATTTTCATCATAGGTACACGTCAGCTATGACAGACAAAATGAGAAAATCCAGAAAATCACATTGTAGGATTATTAATGAATTTATTTGCAAATTATGGTGGAAAATAAGTATTTGGTCAATTACAAAAGTTTCTCAATACATTGTTATATACCCTTTGTTGGCAATGACACAGGTCAAACGTTTTCTGTAAGTCTTCACAAGGTTTTAACACACTGTTGCTGGTATTTTGGCCCATTCCTCCATGCAGATCTCCTCTAGAGCAGTGATGTTTTGGGGCTGTCGCTGGGCAACACAGACTTTCAACTCCCTCCAAAGATTTTCTATGGGGTTGAGATCTGGAGACTGGCTAGGCCACTCCAGGACCTTGAAATGCTTCTTACGAAGCCACTCCTTCGTTGCCCGGGCGGTGTGTTTGGGATCATTGTCATGCTGAAAGACCCAGCCACGTTTCATCTTCAATGCCCTTGCTGATGGAAGGAGGTTTTCACTCTTTGGATGCAATTCAGCATTCTTTGTCCTCCAAACACGACGACTTGAGTTTTTACCAAAAAGTTATATTTTGGTTTCATCTGACCATATGACATTCTCCCAATCCTCTTCTGGATCATCCAAATGCACTCTAGCAAACTTCAGACGGGCCTGGACATGTACTGGCTTAAGCAGGGGGACACGTCTGGCACAGCAGGATTTGAGTCCCTGGCGGTGTAGTGTGTTACTGATGGTAGGCTTTGTTACTTTGGTCCAAGCTCTCTGCAGGTCATTCACTAGGTCCCCCCGTGTGGTTCTGGGATTTTTGCTCACTGTTCTTGTGATCATTTTGACCCCACGGGGTGAGATCTTGCATGGAGCCCCAGATCAAGGGAGATTATCAGTGGTCTTGTATGTCTTCCATTTCCTAATAATTGCTCCCACAGTTGATTTCTTCAAACCAAGCTGCTTACCTATTGCAGATTCAGTCTTCCCAGCCTGGTGCAGGTCTACAATTTAGTTTCTGGTGTCCTTTGACATCTCTTTGGTCTTGGCCATAGTGGAGTTTGTAGTGTGACTGTTTGAGGTTGTGGACAGGTGTCTTTTATACTGATAACAAGTTCAAACAGGTGCCATTAATACAGGTAACGAGTGGAGGACAGAGGAGCCTCTTAAAGAAGAAGTTACAGGTCTGTGAGAGCCAGAAATCTTGCTTGTTTGTAGGTGACCAAATACTTATTTTCCACAATAATATGCAAATAAATTCATTAAAAATCCTACAATGTGATTTTCTGGAGAAAGAAAAATCTAAATTTGTCTGTCATAGTTGACGTGTAACTATGATGAAAATTACAGGCCTCTCTCATCTTTTTAAGTGGGAGAACTTGCACAATTGGTGGCTGACTAAATACTTTTCCCCCCACGGTACCTGTCAAACAGTGTAATCAGTAAAGTAATATTCCATTCCGTCAGCAGACTATATGATCTATAATATCAACAGCCGCACTGAAGTCTAACAAAACAGCCCCCACAATCTTTTTAACATCAATTTCTCTCAGCCAATCATCAGTCATTTGTGTAAGTGCTGTGCTTGTTGAATGCCCTTCCCTATAAGTGTGCTGAAAAGTCTGTTGTCAATTTTCTTACTGTAAAATAGCATTTTATCTGGCCAAACACAACTTTCCCCAAAACGTTACTAAGGGTTGGTAACAGGCTGATTGGTCGGCTATTTGAGCCAGTAAAGGGGGCTTTGCTATTCTTTGGTAGCGGAATGACTTTTGCTTCCCTCCAGGCCTGAGGGGGCACACTTCTAGTAGGCTTAGATTGAAGATATGGCAAATAGGAGTGGAAATATTTATTAGACCTAATGGATAAATAGACTAGTCAGTATAGGATCCATTTATTAGACCTAATGGATAAATAGACTAGTCAGTATAGGATACATTTATTAGACCTAATGGATAAATAGACTAGTCAGTATAGGATACATTTATTAGACCTAATGGATAAATAGACTAGTCAGTATAGGATACATTTATTAGACCTAATGGATAAATAGACTAGTATAGGATACATTTATTAGACCTAATTGATAAATAGACTAGTCAGTATAGGATCCATTTATTAGACCTAATGGATAAATAGACTAGTCAGTATAGGATCCATTTATTAGACCTAATGGATAAATAGACTAGTCAGTATAGGATACATTTATTAGACCTAATGGATAAATAGACTGGTCAGTATAGGATACATTTATTAGACCTAATGGATAAATAGACTAGTCAGTATAGGATCCATTTATTAGACCTAATGGATAAATAGACTAGTATAGGATCCATTTATTAGACCTAAAGGATAAATAGACTAGTCAGTATAGGATCCATTTATTAGACCTAATGGATAAATAGACTAGTCAGTATAGGATCCATTTATTAGACCTAATGGATAAATAGACTAGTATAGGATCCATTTATTAGACCTAATGGATAAATTGACTAGTCAGTATAGGATCCATTTATTAGACCTAATGGATAAATAGACTAGTCAGTATAGGATACATTTATTAGACCTAATGGATAAATAGACTAGTATAGGATACACTTTAAATGTACATTATTGTTATTTGATAGGCTACTAGACCTAAAGAGGCATTCTGCAGTTCAAACAACAAAAAAGGTGTCACCCTGCCACTGTTTTGGTATACAGCTGAGGGATGGGGTCAAACATTAAATACACTACATGACCCAAATGATGTGGCCACCTGCTCATCGAAAAATATCATTCCAAAATCATGGGCGTTAATATGGAGTTGGTCCCTCCTTTGCTGCTATAACAGCCTCCACTCTTCTGGGAAGGCTTTCCACTGGATGTTGAACATTGGTGTGGGGACTTGCATCCATTCAGCCACAATAGCATTAGTGAGGTCGGGCACTGATGTTGGGCGATTAGGCCTGGCTCGCAGTCGGCGTTCCAATTCATCCCAAAGGTGTTCGATGGGGTTGAGATCAGGGCTCTGTCCAGGCCAGTCAAGTTCTTCCACACCAATCTCAACAAATAATTTCTTCATGAACCTCGCTTTGTGCACAGGGGCATTGTCATACTGAAACAGGAAAGGGCCTTCCCCAAACTGTTGCCACAACGTTGGGAGCACAGAATCGTTTAGAATGTCATTGTACGCTGTAGCGTTAAGATTTCCCTTCACTGGAACTAAGGGGCCTAGCCCGAACCATGACAAACAGCCCCAGACCATTATTCCTCATCCACCAAACTTTACAGTTGGCACTACGGTAGCGTTCTCCTATAGCCACCTCCTATTTGTACTGGACTCCAAGTGCATCCTCAAATCAACCAATCACTCTAATCTTAATTCCAAGCCTTAGACGTCCACAGACTAACCCATCTTTCCCAGTATAATACAACTTTACTATTTCCTTCGGGCAATACATCCTTCACCACTGAACAAAAATATAAACGCAACATGCAACAATTTCAAAGATTTTACTGAGTTACAGTTCATATAAGGAAACCAGTCAGTACCTGGTGTGACCATTTGCCTCATGCAGCGTTACACCTTCACATAGAGTTGATCAGGCTGTTGATTGTGGCCTGTGGAATGTTTTCCCACTCGAGCTGTTGCATATTGGCGGAAACTGGAACACGCTGTCGTACACGTCATTACAGAGCATCCCAAACATGCTCAATGGGTGACATGTCTGGTGAATATGCAGGCCATGGAAAAAAACTGGGACAGTTTCAGCTTCCAGGAATTGAGTACAGATCCTTGCGACATGGGGCCGTGCATTATCCTGCTGAAACATGAGGTGATGGCGGTGGATGAATGGCACGACAATGGGCCTCAGGATCTCGTCACATTATGAATAGTATAGCACGGTAGTGTGATGTTATTGGTCCGTTTTTAAAGGCCAATTCCAGACCTGAATAGTATAGGGTGCTTCATTATTCGTCCCTTCCAGGGGAACTTTCAATTATTTAGAACAGCCATGGAGGGGTCTTGGTGTCTGGGAATAGTTGGTTATCAATGTAATACCATAACCATCCTTCACCACACTCTCTGGATTTACTCTGCTGGTTGTCCTGGTCACAGATACCAGTATATATTCATGTCAACTAACAGAACTCTGCTGGTTGTCCTGGTAACAGATACCAGTCTATCTTCATGTCAACTAACAGAACTCTGCTGGTTGTCCTGGTAACAGATACCAGTATATATTCATGTCAACTAACAGAACTCTGCTGGTTGTCCTGGTAACAGATACCAGTCTAACTTTGCTGGTTGTCCTGGTAACAGATACCAGTATATATTCATGTCAACTAACAGAACTCTGCTGGTTGTCCTGGTAACAGATACCAGTCTATCATCATGTCAACTAACAGAACTCTGCTGGTTGTCCTGGTAACAGATACCAGTATACATTCATGTCAACTAACAGAACTCTGCTGGTTGTCCTGGTAACAGATACCAGTATATATTCATGTCAACTAACAGAACTCTGCTGGTTGTCCTGGTAACAGATACCAGTCTATCTTCATGTCAACTAACAGAACTCTGCTGGTTGTCCTGGTAACAGATACCAGTATATATTCATGTCAACTAACAGAACTCTGCTGGTTGTCCTGGTAACAGATACCAGTGTATCTTCATGTCAACTAACAGAACTCTGCTGGTTGTCCTGGTAACAGATACCAGTGGGCAGATCTAGTTTATTTGTTCAAACTAAACTACAGCACTTACTTTGATGAGTCAAATCTGCTCCTTTCTTCTCTTCTCCTCCTCTCACAGTTCCACTCAGCCCCGTTGTTTTCCTGCAGTCCACCAGCCGCACAGACAACCTCTTCAGACCCAGCAGTAAGGTGCTACTGGGAGAGGTACGACACGGGGACTCTGGGAGGGTGGAAGGGCTAGCGTTGTCCTGGTAACCATATAGAGGGGACACAGACACATATCATTATGGATGCTGATGTCACTGTTGTCATAAAGTGCTTTACAGAAACCCAGCCCAGACCCCGATAGAGCAAGCTGTATGCTAGACCAGACCAAGCTGTACCATCTGGTGTTCTGATCTGGAGAGACTCTTCTCTGCCTCGTCAGCATCAGGATGTTGTTGAGGCTCCCCAGAGGATCCATGATAGTCACGTCTCTCTCCTGTATGAACGAGAACATCAAACAGATGGTAAACATATAGATATTGTAAAATGTAAAAAGCATGTCAAACATCCTTCCTCCAAATGAAGTTTCTATGTTGTTTTTGGGCTGTCCTGACGTGGAATCGCCCAATAATAATATTATAATAATATGCCATTTAGCAGACGCTTTTATCCAAAGCGACTTACAGTCATGTGTGCATTAATTTTTACGTATGGGTGGTCCCGGGGATCGAACACACTACCCTGGGCGTTACAAGCGCCGTGCTCTACCAATTGAGCTACAGAGGCCCACGATTTGATTGGTCCTCAACTCACAGCTCAGACACTTGATTCAGGATAAAGTGGAGTCAGCAGGTTTGGAGCTGAAGGATTTGTTGCCATAGAAACGTACAAGGCTAACAGGTAAGCAACCTTCAACGGTTATCCTGAGTTGAATTCAGAATTGACCAAAATCAGCTCACTAACTCCTCTATCCCACTACATAGAGTTAAACATGCTGTTCTGATGGGGTTGAATGGGGTTGATGACCGTTGAACTAAAGTTGTTGGGCATTTAGAAGTTATATTCATCAAGAATCATTGGCTACAACTCTCTCTTATGTGGACTTCTCCTCTGCTTTTAAACTCTTAGATGTGAAGTTCTGGATCCCAGTTACATTTTGTGTACAAAGCGCTCCGTGAATTTCATAGGGTCCCGTGCCTCATAGCGCCAGAAAGCCCCATCTGTCTGCTGTCTGTTTCCATTCTCTCAGCGGACCTGACATGAACTGTCAGGTTTCAGACCCCAACATTTGCATAGGTAGTCACGTGTCACATTTTCTGGCTATCCAGAAAAATGATCAATTATCTCTTCCTCTGAGCAAGTGAGACCAGCTTGGGAGACAGCTCCCAGTGTGGAAAGATATTTACCCGCTGACTTCACAAAATGACTTTCGATGTAAATGGAGTATAAAGTATCAATCATTTAAAAGTCAAAAAATGCATGCACCAATCACAGATTGCCCCTTTAACAATCCATACAGTACTGAACAACATATTCGAGTGCAGAACTTTTTTTAGACAAGTACTCACTGGTGGTAATCAGATATTCTGTCTCCTCTTTCACTCCCAGAACGTCTTCAACCTTCTCTTTTATTGAGATAGCCTCCTCTTCCCCCCAAAAAGGTTCGTCTTTCACTGTAACATCCTCTTCTTCTGTCAAACAACGTCATAACAAATCATTTCAAAGTAAGGATTTTCCTCACTTCTTATCGGAAGAAACCGGAAACATCCGGTTTTCATGGATACACAGTATCTTCTAGTTAGCTTCCTTATACAATTTTCTTCTATTCAGATTTTTTTAAATTTTTAAATTTTAGTCATTTACCAGACGCTCTTATCCAGGGCGACTTACAGGAGCCATTAGGGCAGGGTTTCCCAGATTCGGTGAGTCCATAAATTTTTCATACTGGCGCTTGTAACGCCAGGGTAGTGGGTTTGATTCCCGGGACCATCCATATGTACAATGTATGCATGCATGACTGTAAGTCGCTTTGGATAAAAGTGACTGCTAATTGCCTTATATTATTATTATTGATATACCTCTTTCCACACTGGGAGCAGTGGTAAGGCATCGTCCATGTGTGTGTTACCACATGGTCTTTCCCTAACTGGGTAAATATCTTTCCACACTGGGAACATTGATAACGTTTCTCTTAGGTGTGGATTCTTTCATGCTCTTTTAGTTGCCTTGACCAGGTCAATTTAAATCCACAGTGGGAGCAGTGGTAAAGCTTCACTCCAAAGTGTATTCTCTGATGTATTTTCAGAGTCCCTAACCGGGTAAAACACTTTACACACTGGGAGCATTGGAAAAGCTTCTCTCCTGAGTGTGTCCTCTCATGTGATTTTAGGCACCATGATGAGGAAAATCTCATTTCACATCGGCAGTAGTGGTTCCCTTGTGTATTATCTCATGTCTTTTCATGCTCCCTAACTCTGTAAAACTCTTTCCACACTGGGAACATTGAAAGGTTTTTCTCCTGTGTGTGTCCTATCATGCCTTTTCAGGTTCCCTAACTTGCTAAAACTATTTTTACACTGAGAGCATTGGAAAGGCTTCTTTCCTGTTTGTGTCCTCTCATGTGTTTTCAGGATCCCTTCCAAGGTAAAACCCTTTCCACACTGTGAGCATTGGAATGGCCGTTCTCCAGTGTGTATTCTCTTATGATCATTCAGATGCGATGACTGAATAAATTCCCTTTCCACACTGAGAGCATTGGAAAGGCTTCTCCCCTGTGTGTGTTCTCAAATGCGTTTTCAGGTTCCCTACCCAGGTAAAACCCTTTCCACACTGGGAACATTGGAATGGCTTTTCTCCTGTGGGTATTCTTTCATGCTCTTTCAGGTAACATACCCACTTAAAACTCTTTCCACAGTGGGAACACTGGTGTGGTCTCACTGGTTTGGGCATCTCTGGTTCCCCTGAAGGACTCTTACCGATGTGAGAGTGAGAGTCTGCCAAAGACAAACAGCGTATCTAGTTAAACAGAGACTAGGATCATATACATTTTTATATATTTTTTCATTTTGAGCTGTGAAACATTTTGCTATGTTGTGCACTTAATAAACACGACCCTGAATGAACCCTCCACGTGGTAAAACTGTCTTCCTCTGAGGTTTAATCCAAACTAGATCCCTCAATAACCTGAGGTCAGTGTTTTAGATTGTTTAATCCAGATCCAAATGATCCTTCGCTGTCTTTGATTCTGTCCCCTTCATCATTTTGAAAAGAAAATGAAAGCCAAGATTTCACCCAAATGTCATGAAATCAGACAGGGGTGGGGTTGTAATAATATAGCATATACTGTATGACGTGGCATCATAGAGATTTTCAGATTAGTCTGTGTAACTCTTTACATTTACATTTGAGTCATTCAGCAGACGCTCTTATCCAGAGCGACTTACAGGAGCCATTAGGGAAGGGTTTCCCAGATTCGGTCCTCGGGACCCCAAAGCACGTGTTGGTTGTTGCCCTAGCAACACTACACTGCATTAGGGTTAACCTTTTACTGCAGTGGGGCTAAATCAGGGTCACACATTCTTGGTAGTCTTAAACAAATCTGCTTTGAAACACACCTCACACACATTGTTATGGGCTTAAAAAAAAAAAAAGAAGACACCTGTACCATGTCAGATATAGAGTTGGAATGTATTACATTAGACACCTGGACCATGTCAGATATAGAGTTGGAATGTATTACATTAGACACCTGTACCATGTCAGATATAGAGTTGGAATGTATTACATTAGACACCTGTACCATGTCAGATATAGAGTTGGAATGTATTACATTAGACACCTGTACCATGTCAGATATAGAGTTGGAATGTATTACATTAGACACCTGTACCATGTCAGATATAGAGTTGGAATGTATTACATTAGACACCTGTACCATGTCAGATATAGAGTTGGAATGTATTACATTAGACACCTGTACCATGTCAGATATAGAGTTGGAATGTATTACATTAGACACCTGTTCCATGTCAGATATAGAGTTGGAATGTATTACATTAGACACCTGGACCATGTCAGATATAGAGTTGGAATGTATTACATTAGACACCTGTACCATGTCAGATATAGAGTTGGAATGTATTACATTAGACACCTGTACCATGTCAGATATAGAGTTGGAATGTATTACATTAGACACCTGTACCATGTCAGATATAGAGTTGGAATGTATTACATTAGACACCTGGACCATGTCAGATATAGAGTTGGAATGTATTACATTAGACACCTGGACCATGTCAGATATAGAGTTGGAATGTATTACATTAGACACCTGGACCATGTCAGATATAGAGTTGGAATGTATTACATTAGACACCTGGACCATGTCAGATATAGAGTTGGAATGTATTACATTAGACACCTAGACCATGTCAGATATAGAGTTGGAATGTATTACATTAGACACCTGTACCATGTCAGATATAGAGTTGAAATGTATTACATTAGACACCTGTACCATGTCAGATATAGAGTTGAAATGTATTACATTAGACACCTGTACCATGTCAGATATAGAGTTGAAATGTATTACATTAGACACCTGTACCATGTCAGATATAGAGTTGGAATGTATTACATTTTGAGTTTGCGTCCCGATATTACACTTCATATACATCACAGAACACTGAAATACTGTATAACAAAACTGTTTAACATAGAAATACCAGATTTTCAGAGTTGCATTCGTAGGATTTTATGAATTATGAAATTCTGAAAAATATTAATAACATTCCACCCTTGAGGCCACCAGAGAGCGATTTGGACATTTGACTGCAGGGAAGGGCTACGTGCCCCACCTCCCTATACCTTATAGCTAAATATTAAGGACCTAATAAAACCATTGAGATTTAAAAAACAAATGAACACTTAGTTTCTGATGAGTTATTTTACAACTGATATCAACACTTAGTTTCTGATGAGTTATTTTACAACTGATATCAACACTTAGTTTCTGATGAGTTATTTTACAACTGATATCAGCACTTTGTTTCTGATGAGTTTTTTTACAACTGATATCAACACTTTGTTTCTGATGAGTTATTTTACAACTAATATCAACGCTTAGTTTCTGATGAGTTATTTTACAACTGATATCAACACTTAGTTTCTGATGAGTTTTTTTACAACTAATATCAACACTTAGTTTCTGATGAGTTATTTTACAACTAATATCAACACTTAGTTTCTGATGAGTTATTTTACAACTGATATCAACACTTAGTTTCTGATGAGTTATTTTAGAACTAATATCAACGCTTAGTTTCTGATGAGTTATTTTACAACTAATATCAACGCTTAGTTTCTGATGAGTTATTTTACAACTGATATCAACACCTAGTTTCTGATGAGTTTTTTTACAACTAATATCAACACTTAGTTTCTGATGAGTTATTTTACAACTGATATCAGCACTTCAATGTAGTTTCTGATGAGTTATTTTACAACTGATATCAACACTTAGTTTCTGATGAGTTATTTTACAACTAATATCAACGCTTAGTTTCTGATGAGTTATTTTACAACTGATATCAACACTTAGTTTCTGATGAGTTATTTTACAACTAATATCAACGCTTAGTTTCTGATGAGTTATTTTACAATTGATATCAGCACTTTGTTTCTGATGAGTTTTTTTACAACTAATATCAACACTTAGTTTCTGATGAGTTATTTTACAACTGATATCAGCACTTCAATGTAGTTTCTGATGAGTTATTTTACAACTGATATCAACACTTAGTTTCTGATGAGTTATTTTAGAACTAATATCAACACTTAGTTTCTGATGAGTTATTTTACAACTGATATCAACACTTAGTTTCTGATGAGTTTTTTTCCTTCTGTAAGTTTCAGAAACATTGCTGTGCTGTACTATACTGTACCGGTGGGCTGGACTGTTGGTACTTAAAACGGGAGGAATGAGACAGAATATCTATCTATTAAACAGTCTGTTCCATACTCACTTTCTCTGCTTACCTCATGTCAAAATAAAAGTCCCCCACAAGTTCTTCCTTTTTTTTGTGCACACATGCCATGCTTTTATTTTGACAAGAGCAGCTATACTCACTGGTGTCGTGTTCAGTCTCCTCCTCCTCTCCTTCCTCTTCCTCCTTCACCTTTTATTGAGATAGCATCCTCTTCCTCTCTAAAATGTTCTTCCTCTTCTTTCACTGTAATATCCTCCTCTTCTTTAGCAGGGGAGTAGCTAAGTTCATGGTTGGGGGATGTTAGCTAATTAGTGACTAGCATCAGCGATTAGCATTAGTGCTAGGCTGAGTATCAATCTCAACAAATAGAACAATGAAATTAAGTTCAAATTAACTAGTAGATACATAAACAGAATTGTGTTCAAAACACTCAGATTAATATATCCAAAATGTTCTAAAAGAACTCCAATGTTTCGGTTTTATATTAGCTAGCAAGCTACCGAGGTGGTTGAATCAGTAGCTTTGTTGTTGTTGTTGTTGAAGAAGCATCTTTTTCTATGGTATAATGGTGGTCCGCAAACAAACCTTCAGGGTGTTCCTCAATCAATATTGTAAATTGCCCAAAAGTAAAGAATTTAGGTAAAATCTTTATTTTATTTTCAAACAAAACTTTAGTTTTTCATGTATTTTATTAAAGAATAAAATGATATGTAAAAGTACAAAGAGAATCATGTGTTGATCAGAACAGATTTTTTAATGAGTGAGTATTTTAAACATAAGGTTACAACAATATCAAGATATGCAGTTGGGTCTATACTGCGCCTACCTTGTGTAACGATACATCATGTAGATGTACAGTACCAGTCAATGTTTGGACACACCTACTCATTCAAGGGTTTTTCTTTATTTTTACTATTTTATACATTGTTGAATAATGGTGAAGACATCAAAACTATGAAAAAACACATATGGAATCATGTAGTAACCAAAAAGCGTTAAACAAATCAATATATATTTTATATTTACATTCTTCAAAATGGCCACCCTTTGCCTTGATGAAATCTTGGTATTCTCTCAACCAGCTACATGAGGAATTATTTTCCAACAGTCTTGAAGGAGTTCCCACATATGCTGAGCACTTGTTGGCTTTGTTTCCTTCACTCTGTGGTCCAACTCATCCCAAACCATCTCAATTGAGGTTCAGGTCGGGTGATTGTGGAGGCCAGGTCATCTGATGCAGCAGTCCATCACTCTACTTCATCACTCTACTTCAGTACGGAAAACACTGGAAAGTCAATACACAAGACACATTCAGAGTCTCTACGGCCTACTGATCCACCATGTATTGGACCTACATCTCTCCTATGTCCTACTGGTCAGTCTACATCTGTCCTATGTCCTACTGTTCAGCAGCCTACATCCTTATCTCCTGTGTGCGTCCTCTCATGTCTTCTCATGTGACCTAACCAGGCAAAACTCTTTTCACATTGGGAGCAGTGGTACGGCTTCTCCCCTGTGTGTATTCTCTCATGCTGTTTCAGGTTACCTAACTGGGTAAAACTCTTTCCACACCGGGAGCAGTGATGAGGCTTCTCTCCTGTGTGTATTCTCTCATGTATTTTCAGGTACCCTAACCAGGCAAAACTCTTTTCACATTGGGAGCAGTGGTAGCATTTCTCCCCTGTGTGTATTCTCTCATGCACTTTCAGGTATTCTTTCCGGTTAAAACTCTTTCTACACTGGGAGCAGTGATGAGGCTTCTCTCCTGTGTGTGTCCTCTCATGTATTTTTAGGCTCCCTAACTGGGTAAAACTCTTTCTACACTGGGAGCATTGGAAAGGCTTCTCCCCTGTGTGTATTCTCTCATGTCGTTTCAGGTCCCTTAACTGGTTAAAACCCTTACCACACTGGGAGCAGTGATGAGGCTTCTCCCCTGTGTGTATTGTCTCATGTCGTTTGAGGTCCCCTAACTGGTTAAAACCCTTTCCACAGTGGGAGCAGCGGTATGTCTTTTGTCGCTTCTCCCCTGTGTGTATTCTCTCATGCTCTTTCAGGTATTCTTTCCGGTTAAAACTCTTTCCACACTGGGAGCAGTGATGAGGCTTTTCCCCTGTGTGTATTCTCTCATGCACTTTCAGGTGTCCTAACTGGGTAAAACTCTTTCCACACTGGGAGCAGTGATGAGGCTTTTCCCCTGAGTGTGTCCTCTCATGTATTTTCAGGCTCGCTAACAAGGAAAAACTCTTTCCACACTGGGCGCATTGGAAAGGCTTCTCCCCTGTGTGTATTCTCTCATGTCGTTTCAGGTCCCTTAACTGATTAAAACCTTTTCCACAGTGGGTGCAGTGGAATCGTCTTGCTGGTTTGGACGTCTCTGGTTCCTCTGAATCTGGTCTTTCTCCTGCCAAAGACAGAGCATTTATTTAAACAGAGACCTGAATGAAACCTCCACAACTCTCTTGCTAGGAGGTTTAATCCAATTCAGATCCCTCAAAAACCCGAGGCCAGTTTACAAAACAATTCTCATTTAAAATAACCTTGGCAGGGTTACTTTCTAAATGTAATCCGTTACAGTTGCTAGTTACCTGTCAAAAATTGTAATCAGTAAAGTAATCTTATTACATTCCGTTACTTTTAGATTACTCCCCTTAATGCATTAGTAGAAGACAAAAATGTATGTTCCCAATTGAACAACATCTATTGCAGGATAAATCAATGTTAAAGATTATTATTATTCATTATTTTTGTACACCTTTTTACTCCCCAATTGGTAGTTACAGTGTTGTCCCATCGCTGCAACTCCTGTACGGACTCGGGAGAGGCAAAGGTCGAGAGCCGCACTACTTTTCTTGACACAATGCTGGCTTAACCCGGCTGGGATCGAACCAGGATCTGTGGTGACGCCTTAGAACGCTGCATGCTTTTGAGCACTACTGAAAAAGTACTATTTACATGTGAAAGACGAAATGCTGCATTTACTACAGGCCTATTGTTTACTTTTGTGTTGGGGACACTTTGATATCTTGATAATATGCAGCTGTTTAAAGGGCAAAATCCACAGATGAAACAATAACAAAACGGTCGACCCTGCCTCTGTTTTGGTAAACAGCTGAGGGATGGGAGAAATGTAATGTAAGATGAATAGACAGAGCTATGGATGCAAGGACTAACCATCCATGATATCAACATTATAGTTTTAAACATGTTATGAGGCTATATAGTGTTTGTTTACATTTACAATGTTTACAAACATTGGAGAAAAACAAGCTTACATTTTGGGTTCTCATGGAGTGTAACAGTTGAACTCATGAGGCATTTAGAAGTTATATTCTTCAAGAATCAATGGATGGATGGATGATAATAGTAGAGAGAGTGATTTATTTCAGCTTTTGTTTATGTCATCATATTCCCAGTGGTCAGACGTTTATATACACTCAATTAGTATTTGGTAGCATTGCCTTTAAAATGGTTTAACTTGGGTCAAACGTTTCGGGTAGCCTTCCACAAGCTTCCCACAATAAGTTGGGTGAATTTTGGCCCATTCCTCATGACAAAGCTGGTGTAACTGAGTCAGGTTTGTAGGGCTCCTTGCTCGCAAACGCTTTTTCAATTCTGCCCACACATTTTCTATAGGATTGAGGTCAGGGTTTTGTGATGGCCACTCCAATACCTTGATTTTGTTGTCCTTAAGCCATTTTGCAACAACTTTGGAAGTATGCTTGGGGTCATTGTCCATTTGGAAGAACCATTTGTGACCAATCTTTAACTTCCTTACTGATGTCTTGAGATGTTGCTTCAATATATCCACATAATTTTCCTTCCTCATGATACCATCTGTTTTGTGAAGTGCACCAGTCCCTCCTGCAGCAAAGCACCCCCACAGCATGATGCTGCCACCCCCGTGTTTCACGGTTGGGATGGTGTTCTTCGGCTTGCAGGCCCATTTTCCTCCAAAAATAACGATGGTCATTATGGCCAAACAGTTCTATTTTTGTTTCATCAGACCAGAGGACATTTCTCCAAAAAGTACGATTTTTGTCCCCACGTGCAGTTGCAAACCGTAGTCTGGCATTTTTATGGCGGTTTTGGAGCAGTGGCTTCTTCCTTGCTGAGCGGCCTTTCAGGTTATGTTGATATAGGACTCGTTTTACTGTGGATATAGATACTTTTGTACCCTTTTCCTCCAGCATCTTCACAAGGTCATTTGCTGTTGTTCTGGGATTAATTTGCACTTTTCGCACCAAAGTACGTTCATCTCTAGGAGACAGAACGCATCTCCTTCCTGAGCGGAATGACGGCTGCGTGGTCCCATGGTGTTTATACTTGTGTACTATTGTTTGTAGAGACGAATGTGGTACCTTCAGGCATTTGGAAATTGCTCCCAAGGATGAACCAGACTTGTGGAGGTCTACCATTTATTTTCTGAGGTCTTGGCTGATTTCTTTTCATTTTCCCATGATGTCAAGCAAAGAGGCACTTAGTTTGAAGGTAGACCTTGAAATACATCCACAGGTACATCTCCAATTGACTCAAATTATGTCAATTAGCATATCAGGAATTTTCCAAGCTGTTTAAAGGCACAGTCAACTTAGTGTATGTAAACTTCTGACCCACTGGAATTGTGATACAAATGAATTATAGGTGAAATAATCTGTCTGTAAACAATTGTTGGAAAAATTACTTGTGTCATGCACAAAGTAGATGTCCTAACCAACTTGCCAAAACTATAGTTTGTTAACAAGAAATTTGTGGAGTGGTTGAAAAACGAGTTTTAATGACTCCAACCTAAGTGTATTTAAACTTCTGACTTCAACTGTGTATATATATATATACTGTTCAAATAAACCTACCATTGAAATTATAGACTGATCATGTCTTTTTCAGTGGGCAAACGTACAAAATCAGCAGGGGATCAAATACTTATATATATATATATATACAGTGAGGGAAAAAAGTATTTGATCCCCTGCTGATTTTGTACGTTTGCCCACTGAAAAAGACATGATCAGTCTATAATTTCAATGGTAGGTTTATTTGAACAGTGAGAGACAAAATAACAACAAAAATCCAGCAAAACACATGTAAAAAATGTTATAAATTGATTGAATCAACAGGGGATCAAATACTTTTTTCCCTCACTATATATATATATATATATATATATATATATATATATATATATATATATATATATATATATATATATATATATATATATATATATATATATATATATATATATATATATATATATATATATATATATATATATATATATATATATATATATATATATATATATATATATACATATACACACTACCGGGCAAACATTTTAGAACATTTTCATATACAGTACCAGTCAAAAGTTTTAGAACACCTACTCATTCAAGGGTTTTTCTTTATTTTTACTATTTTCTACATTGTAGAATAATAGTGAAGACATCAAAACTATGAAATAACATATATGGAATAATGTATTAACCAACAGTGTTAAATCAAAATATATTTGAGATTCTTCAAAGTAGCCACCCTTTGCCTTGATGACAGCTTTGCACACTCTTGGCATTCTCTCAACCAGCTTCATGAGGTAGTCACCTGGAATGCATTTCAATTAACAGGAGTGCCTTCTTAAAAGTTCATTTGTGGAATTTCTTTCCTTCTTAATGCGTTTCAGCCAATCAGTTTTGTTGTGACAAGGTAAGGGGGGATATACAGAAGATAGCCCTATTTGGTAAAAGACCAAGTCCATACTTTGGCAAGAACAGCTCAAATAAGCAAAGAGAAATGACAAGTCCATCATTACTTTAAGACATGAAGGTCAGTCAATACGGAACATTTCAACAACTTAAAGGAAAATAGAATAATCAGAACAGTTGTCAGTCCAAAACAACAGTCAGAACAAAGCCTCTGTATTCTCTCATGTCATCTCAGGTCCTCTAACACTACACAGCCCATTCAAATCAGAAAAGCTTGATGATGAGTTGGTTAACTGAATAAGTTGTGCTAGAGCAAAAACCAAAACACGCACCCAGCAAACAAATCCACAAACCCAATCCACTATAATACGTGCAGTACGGAAAACACTGGAAAGTCAATACACAAGACACATTCAGAGTCTCTACGGCCTACTGATCCACCATGTATTGGACCTACATCTGTCCTATGTCCTACTGTTCATTATCCTACATCTGTCCTATGTCCTACTGTTCAGCCTACATCTGTCCTATGTCCTACTGTTCAGCCTACATCTGTCCTATGTCCTACTGTTCAGCCTACATCTGTCCTATGTCCTACAGTTCAGCAGCCTACATCCTTATGTCCTGTGTGTATTCTCATGTCTTCTCAGGTGACATAATCGGTTAAAACTCTTTCCACACTGAGAGCAGTGATGAGGCTTCTCTCCTGTATGCGTCATCTCATGTCTTCTCAGGTTAGCTAACCAGGCAAAACTCTTTCCACACTGGGAGCAGTGATGAGGCTTCTCTCCTGTGTGTATTCTCTCATGTCGTTTCAGGTCCCCTAACTGGTTAAAAACCTTTCCACAGTGGGAGCAGTGGTGTCGTCTTGCTGGTTTGGACGTCTCTGCTTCCTCTGAGTCTGGTCTTTCTCCTGCCAAAGACAGTGTTTATTTAAATAGAGACCTGAATGAAACCTCCACAACTCTCTTGCTAGGAGGTTGAATCCAAATCAGATCCCTCAAAAACCAGAGGCCAGTTTACAAAAGAATGTCTCATTTAAAAGAATCTTGGTGTAATTTGAAAAATAAAAGATGTAGAGCTCCAACTAGAATCTTGCTCTCATGGTATCATGTTTTTAGGCTGAGCAGAGCACTAGAATAACAGATATTGAGGACTACAGTATTTCAATCAATGTCATAGGCTGCATTTGATCCACTGTTAATAATGTTTTGTTGGGAGGCCCACTCTATGATGGTAAACATCTTACAGATACTGCGAAATTCTGGTACCTAGTGTTAGCGCAAAGACTAGAAGTCTACAAGTAACAGCCCAGTCAAAACTGTTCGCTGCTCTGGCACCCCAATGGTGGAACAAGCTCCCTCACGACGCCAGGACAGCGGAGTCACTCACCACCTTCCGGAGACATTTGAAACCCCACCTCTTTAAGGAATACCTGGGATAGGATAAAGTAATCCTTCTACTACCCCACCTCCCAAAAAAATTAATAAAATAAAATAAAATAATATAACATTTTGTAAAGTGGTTATCTCACTGGCTATAGGGTGAATGCACCAATTTGTAAGTCGCTCTGGATAAGAGCGTCTGCTAAATGACGTAAATGTAAATGTAACAGTAGCATAGAATACCTGTAGACGTCCAGTCATTTCACTAACGCTAGTTAGCGCTGGCTCGCCATACATCTAACTTTATTCATGCTACAAACAGAGACAGAAAAATGGTTTCCACAAGTTAATCAGACTCTGTAAGGAATCCCCAACACAAAGTGTCATACCTGCCAAAATAAAGGAATCCCCAACACAAAGTGTCATACCTGCCAAGATAAAGGAATCCCCAACACAAAGTGTCATACCTGCCAAAATAAAGGAATCCCCAACACAAAGTGTCATACCTGCCAAGATAAAGGAATCCCCAACACAAAGTGTCATACCTGCCAAAATAAAGGAATCCCCAACACAAAGCGTCGTAACTACCAAAATAAAGGAATCCCCAACATAAAGTGTTGTAACTGCCAAAATAAAGGAAACCCCAACATAAAGCGTCGTAACTGCCAAAAATAAAGGAAACCCCAGCATAAAGAAAAAAAACGCTGGAAAACGCGGTCTCAGGCGCCGCTCCAGAATCTCCCATAAGGGTTAAATTGGGTTGAGATCCAGTGACTGAGACACAAACTCCCTTTAAACCCCCTACGCTCCTTTGAGACACCTCTTTCAAAGTCTCTGAGATCTCTTCTTATAGCCATGGTAGCCAAGATAATGGTCAACTGGGCATTTTTATACATGACCCTAAGCATGACTGGATGTTAATTGCTTAATTATCTCAGGAACCACAGCTGTGTGGAAGCTGCTTTCAATATATGTTGTATCCCTCATTGACTCAAGTGTTACCTGTATATTGTATCCACAAAACATTTGGGAAATTACATACTCATACAATTAATATGAAACCAATTATCATCTTTCAATCTTTTTTGCTTTTGTAGCACCTACAGATGAAACATTATGGAGTCTTTAAAGGAGGCTTCACCTACAGATGAAACATTATGGAGTCTTAAAGGAGGCTTCACCTACAGATGAAACATTATGGAGTCTTAAAGGTGGCTTCACCTACAGATGAAACATTGTGGAGTCTTAAAGGAGGCTTCACCTACAGATGAAACATTATGGAGTCTTAAAAGAGGCTTCAGCTACAGATGAAACATTATGGAGTCTTAAAGGAGGCTTCACCTTCAGATGAAACATTATGGAGTCTTAAAGGAGGCTTCACCTACAGATGAAACATTATGGAGTCTTAAAGGAGGCTTCACCTACAGATGAAACATTGTGGAGTCTTAAAGGAGGACTGTAGCATCTAATGATGAAACATTATGGAGTCTTACAGGAGGACTGTAGCATCTAATGATGAAACATTATGGAGTCTTAAAGGAAGACTGTAGCATCTAATGATGAAACATTATGGAGTATTAAAGGAGGACTGTAGCATCTAATGATGAAACATTATGGAGTCTTAAAGGAGGACTGTAGCATCTAATGATGAAACATTATGGAGTATTAAAGGAGGACTGTAGCATCTAATGATGAAACATTATGGAGTCTTAAAGGAGGACTGTAGCATCTAATGATGAAACATTATGGAGTATTAAAGGAGGCCTTGGTATGGATTAAATGTCCTGAGAATTACAGAGTAGGAAGCTAAGTCTAGAAAAAGGCTTTTCATTCAATCATATTTCAAAGCTTTTACAAAGGGCTTACAGAGCTGGTTCTTCCACTTACAGCTGTCTCCCAGTATTAGTTATGAAGATCAGATGTTAATGAAGCAATGAAGACCATATTGAAGAGTCTTGGGTTTTGTTTGCGTGTTCGACAGTCTTGTAAAGATAGGGGGATCACTGGGATAGGCAATGTAACATCCATAAGGTTTTTAGGAAAAGTTTTTGTAAAACATTGTATCATCTTGAACATTTCTCTCTAAAGCTACTCTTCATAACTTGAATTTGTCTTAATGCTTTTATGATATTTAAAGTAGGATTAGGTTTTATTTGAGTAGGATTAGGTTTTTCGTCGTTTGGTTCGCAATGGGCCTTGCATGCATGCAATCATTTCTGTCTATATAATGCTTTGCTGAACTGTACGGTTTGTTAGAATTTCTCATGTGATTTTTATATCTTGCTATTGTTCCTTCTCTGTCTCATTATTACTTTAGGTATCCCATGTTTTAGGTTATAGAAAAATAACTTCTAACGTTATGATATAGCCTAGAACTCGGTTAGATTAATTCATTGTTTGATCATGAAATAGCGCGGCACGAGAAATCTAACCTGCATTAACCTGAGTGTCTTAATGGGCCAAGTCATTTTCATATCAAATAGAGAGGAAATCTAACCTGCATTAACCTGAGTGTCTTAATGGGCCAAGTCATATTCATATCAAATAGAGAGGAAATCTAACCTGCATTAACCTGAGTGTCTTTAATGGGCCAAGTCATATTCATATCAAATAGAGAGGAAATCTAACCTGCATTAACCTGAGTGTCTTAATGGGCCAAGTCATATTCATATCAAATAGAGAGGAAATCTAACCTGCATTAACCTGAGTGTCTTAATGGGCCAAGTCATATTCATATCAAATAGAGAGGAAATCTAACCTGCATTAACCTGAGTGTCTTAATGGGCCAAGTCATATTCATATCAAATAGAGAGGAAATCTAACCTGCATTAACCTGAGTGTCTTAATGGGCCAAGTCATATTCATATCAAATAGAGAGGAAATCTAACCTGCATTAACCTGAGTGTCTTAATGGGCCAAGTCATATTCATATCAAATAGAGAGGAAATCTAACCTGCATTAACCTGAGTGTCTTAATGGGCCAAGTCATATTCATATCAAATAGAGAGGAAATCTAACCTGCATTAACCTGAGTGTCTTAATGGGCCAAGTCATATTCATATCAAATAGAGAGGATAGAACATGTGGGCAATAAGACACCGGAGTGTCCGCTATAAAAATACACTTCAGCTACTGGCCCAGATCATCCAATGTTCAAGAGAGAAAATAATCATTTCTAACCGGATATTTTGCACTGCTTTGGTGAGACTCTTAGCTCTGTCTACAGAGCATTCGGAAAGTATTCAGACCCCTTGACTTTTTTTTTGCTATGAGACTCCAAATTGAGCTCAGGTGCATCCTGTTTCCATTGATCATTCTTGAGATGTTTCTACAACTTGATTGGAGTCCACCTGCGGTAAATTCAATTGATTGGACATGACTTGGAAAGGCACACACCTGTCTACATAAGGTCCCACAGTTGACAGTGCATGTCAGTGCAAAAGCACAGCCATGAGGTCGAAGGAGTTGTCCGTAGAGCTTCGAGACAGGATTGTGTCGAGGCACAGATCTGGGGAAGGGTACCAAAAAATGTCTGCAGCATTGAAGTTCCCCAAGAACACAGTGGCTTCCATCATTCTTAAATGGAAAAAGTTTGGAACCACCAAAAGACTCTTCCTAGAGCTGGCAGCCCAGCCAAACTGAGCATTCGGGGGAGAAGGGGTTGGTCAGGGAGGTGACCAAGAACCTGATGGTCACTCTGACAGAGCTCCAGAGATCCTCTGTGGAGATGGGATAACCTTCCAGAAGGACAACCATCACTACAGCACTCCACCAATCAGGCCTTTATGGTAGAGTGGCCAGACGGAAGCCACTCCTCAGTAAAAGGCACATGACAGCCCGCTTGGAGCTTGCCAAAAGGCACCTAAAGACTCAGACCATGAGAAACAAGATTTTTTGGAGGAAACCTGGCACCATCCCTACGGTGAAGCATTGTTGTCGCAGCATCGTGCTGTGGGGATGTTTTTCAGAGGCAGGGACTGGGAGACTTGTCAGGATCGAGGGAAACATGAACGGAGCAAAGTACAGAGAGATCCTTGATGAAAACCTGCTCCAGAGCGCTCAGGACCTCAGACTGGTGCAAATGTTCACCTTCCAACAGGACAACGACCCTAAGCACACAGCCAAGACAACGCAGGAGTGAAAACGGGACAAGTCTCTGAATGTCCTTGAGTGGCCCAGCCTGAGCCCGGACTTGAACCTGATCGAACATCTCTGGAGAAACCTGAAAATAGCCATACAGCGACGCTCCCCATCCAACCTGACAGAGCTTGAGAGGATCTGCAGAGAAGAATGGGAGAAACCCCCCAAATACAGGTGTGCCAAGCTTGTAGCGTCATAGCCAAGAAGACTCGAGGCTGTAGTCACTGCCAAAGGTACTTCAACAACGTACTGAGTAAAGGGTCTGAATACTTATGTAAATGTGATATTTCAGTATTTTTCTTTATAAATTAGCAAAAACAGTTTGTCATTATGGGGTATTGTGTGTAGATTGATGAGGGGAAAAAACGATCTAATCCATTTTAGAATAAGGCTTCAACGTAACAAAATGTGTAGAAAGTTAAGGGGTCTGAATCCTTTCCTAATGCACTGTGCAGTAAACTAGTGTTCCCCCATGTTGAAGCCAGCATAACGCCATGTTAATGAACATGGATT
Source organism: Coregonus lavaretus (assembly GCF_964263955.1). Taxonomy (NCBI): domain Eukaryota; kingdom Metazoa; phylum Chordata; class Actinopteri; order Salmoniformes; family Salmonidae; genus Coregonus; species Coregonus lavaretus. The sequence continues at coordinate 65,242 of NW_028160824.1, forward strand.
AGTGACGGACTAGTGGCAGACATGACTAAATGTTTACCATCCAATTTTACTTCAAAGTTAACTGTAATATAGAATAAGTAATTATATTAACCCATATTTTAAGTTGGCATAATATGGAGATCGTATGGTAAGCAACGGTCATCACACTGGATTAATTATATACTAAAAACATATCAAGCGCATTTAGATCTTCCTGTGTGTGTATCATGACCGTAAACACAACTTGCTTTGACAATTTAACATTTCCTAAACAGCACCAACGTTGGGCTACTGCAACCTCTGCAGCCTCACTCTACCCGTGATATCAAAGTCATTTTTAGAATGATTTGTAGCTATCGTTTCTGTCGGAGCATTAGAGAGCATCCGACTCAGTTTCCCTCCCAGAAAACACGCGGTACAGTTAAGTGGTATCTATTCGGTAAGAAAATTCAGGCGGAAACAGAAGGGTGGGTGGCTTGACCACGTTTTGCGAATGACGGATCACTTGACCGCAGTCTTTAAGACGACACATTAGTTCAATAGTTCAACAACTACAGAGTTTGTGCCACTGTTTTTAAAATACTACTTACTGGTGTTAATCAGCTCTCCAGTCTCCTCTTCTTCCTCCAATGTGACAGTAATCTCCCCCTCCTCCTTCATTCCAAAAACGGCCTCCTCCTCTTTCACTCTGAAACCTCCTTCCTCTTCTTTCACTGTAACTTCTTCCTCTTCTTTCACGGTAACAGCTTCACCATCTACTTCTGTTTTAACTGTGACAGCCTCCTCTTCCTCCTCTTCTTTCACTGTAACGTCTTTCTCTGTCCAGCAGACCTCCTCTTCTTTAGCAGGAGGAGAGTAGCTTAGTGAGCTCATGGTCGGGGATGTTATCTAGCTAGTTAGCATTAGCCTAGTGTTACTTAGCCAGATAGCTAATAACGTAAATGTGAAATCAAATGGAGTAACTGTTAAATACACAGACAGTGTGTTTAAAACACTGATGTTAATATACACAAAAATGGTCTAAAGAGCTTCAATATTGTGGTTTTATGTTGGCTAGCAAGCTACCAAGGCGGCTGAATTGTTGTTTTTGAAAAAGCCTCCCGTCCCGTCCACTAGAATATACGTCACGCAAGAAGCATCACCTGAAAGACTCACATCGCCATCTGCTGACTGGAGTGGGAAGAAGCATCACCTGAAAGACTCAGTAGCTTTCCATTTAAGTTGTCAATGCCAGGAGGTTTGTCATTATTGATCGATAACAATACTTTTTCCACCTCTCCCACACTAACTTTACAAAATTCAAACTTTCAATGATTTTCTTTCATTATTTGTTTTTTTATGCATGAATACGATGGCTCACTGATCATTGTTGGCATTTCCTGCCTAAGTTTGCCCACTTTGCCAATTAAGTAATAATTAAAATAATTGGCAACGTCAAATGGTTTTGTGATGAATAAGCCATCTGATTCGATGAAAGGTGGAGTTGAATGTCATTCTACCCATATTTCAGTTAAAGTGCTCCAAATCTGTTTTCCATCATTCTTTATATCATTGATCTTGGCTTCATAATACAGTTTATTCTTCTTTTTGTTGAGTTTAGTGACATAATCTCTCCATTTGCAGTAAGTCAACCAGTCAGATGTGCAGCCAGACTTATTAGCCACTCCTTTTGCCCCGTCTCTTTCAACCAGACAGTTTTTCAATTCCTCATCAATCCACGGAGCCTTAACAGTTCTAACAGTCAGTTACCAAACAGGTGCATGTTTATCAATAATTAAAATAAACCCTGCTATAATAAACCCTGTTATAATGAACCCTGTTATGACTTTTCCTTTACAGGGGATCTGCAGTTCAAACAATAACAAAGCGGATACCCCACCACTGTTTTGGTAAAAAGCTGAGGCTGGAGAAATACAACCACTCTCAAATTCACAGAGCTATGGATGCAAGATGATATTTTAAATTCTAGTTTATCCATGTTTTCAGGCGAACAGTGTTTACAATGTTTACAAACCAATGGAGTTAAACAGGTTGGTTTCTGATGGGGTATGGCAGTTGAACTAAGCTCATTAGGCATGTATACGTTTATATTCTTAAAGAGTCAATGGGTGCATAAATCATTCATTTAAAAGTTTGAAATTGGATGTAGCAAATTGCTTATTTCCCCTTTAAAGTCGCTCAGAAAAAAACAAGCTCTGACTAGGAACAATTTTATTTCAATGGTTCAACTCTTATTTCAAATTCGGAAATCTTTCTACATCTCCGACTTTCTGACCTGAAAATCACTGATGTCACGATTTGACCGCTTCCCCCCCAGTTTACCACAAGTTTACCTGTTTTAATAGACACAAATCACTGTCACCACGCACTCCTTAGGCTATATGCTATCAATTTCTATGGAGGGCTTCACGTGTTATGGTTAAAAGCAGGTCTTGAACTTGAGGGCGTGTGTGACGATGTAGTTCTAACCCTTGTTATAGCAAATGGCAAAAAAAGCATAGGCTACCCGTTGTTGGCTTATAAATGGTGATAAAAAAAAAAAAAAAAATTATCCACGGTGCAAGTATCATTATCCCACAGAAAATATGGTTGTTTTAAATGCTCCGGAATTGAGTGGTAGGTTATGCCTATAAACACAGTTTTGATGTCCAGGAGTGGGGAATTGCATTGGATCAGGCTATTCGTTTCAGTGCAGTTGCGTTCTTCCCCATAACCTATAGCCTAAACCGAACCCTTACAACTAAATATTGCAGTTTTCGAAATTGCTGTAAAAGTGCTGTAGCTGCAGTCGACTGTGGTATTTTGGACGCAGTAATTGCAGTTATCCTGCTCTCTGATTGCATTTTTTTTTTCTGTAAGGGAACCCGAACACGTCCCAGCCTATTTTGATCATAGATCAAGAATGAACAATTCGGCTAGCTTATATTTATTCTGGATTTGACCATTTATAGCCCGACTTCTAGGATCTTTTGACTTCTCCCCGCGGCTGTTTGTTATGTTTCCAATTGGGATAAATGTAGTCATATGAATACGTTCAGAATGTTGTCCTGTTAATTTGAAAAGACTAACCATTGTGATTAATGATATTTACTATCTTCTGCTTTTTATGAATAAACATGAATCGGTAAAAAAAAAAAAAAAATGGTTTCGATGTTCCGCATTTGTCCTTTGAATGTTCCTTTGTTTTTCATAAATGACTACTGCTTTATACCCGAACACGTTTTTAAAGTTCCCCCGAGGCTTATTCCTTGTAAAGATCGGGCTATGCATATTGAGTATAATACAAACAGATGTCTAGACCAGAAGGAGGGAATGATGTGAGGCGAAAACGCACTATAGGCAAGTCTCTGTCTCCAGACAAATAGTGCGCATGTATTGTGACGTGGCGTGAGTTGTTTAGGCCACCTTTTGTTTGTTCATGTTGATCAATTCCCCGTTGTATCATCACCGGTAAATGTTCACCGTTAATTTCTGTCTTTTATCATCTACAAGGTTTATTTACGATTCATTTGTGTTAACGCAATTCAAACTGCTATACTTGATGAACAACTTTTGTTTTATTTCATACCATTTACGAGTTTTGTCAATTTCTTAATTGTTGTGTACAAAACAAAAATCAACCAGCATTTACATATTTCTTTTTCAGCTACATTACTCTCATCATTGACATCAATTTTAATCAGCAATGACAAGAGAGAATCTAGAAGAAACCCAAACACTGCTCCTGATAGTATCACTGCTCTTTATTATCTTTAGGTATCCGCCTCGAGGCCTTCGTCAGAGCTTCTGTGAGTGTTTTGAATTTCCACCTTTATGTAGACGTTGCTCCACCCACATCCGTTCAATGCATTTTTTTTTTTTTACATTTTAGTCATTTTAGCAGACGCTCTTATCCAGAGCGACTTACAGTTAGTGATTACATTATTTATTTTTTATACTGGCCCCCCGTGGGAATCGAACACACAACCCTGGCGTTGCAAACGCCATGCTCTATCAACTGAGCTACATCCCTGCCGGCCATTCCCTCCCCTACCCTGGACGGTGCTGGGCCAATTGTGCGCCGCCCATGAGTCTCCCGGTCGCGGCCGGCTGCGACAGAGCCTGGATTCGAACAGTTAGACCTTAGACCACTGCGCCACTGCACCACTGCGCCACCCAATGCATCCAATGGGGTTGAAGTCGAGGGAAAATAAACAAGTTTTACTAAATAAAACAATGTGCCTTTCATAAGTATTCTACTTAAGTGTGTACATAAAACGTATTAAAACACGTCTGTTTCCTCCCCTACCCTGGACGGTGCTGGGCCAATTGTGCGCCGCCCATGAGTCTCCCGGTCGCGGCCGGCTGCGACAGAGCCTGGATTCGAACCAGGATCTCTAGTGGCAAAGTTAGCACTGCGATGTAGTGCCTTAGACCACTGCGCCACTCAGGAGTGGGGTCTATGCAGTTGGGTCTATACTGCGCCTACATTGTGTAACGATACATCATGTAGATGTACAGTACCAGTCAAATGTTTGGACACACCTACTCATTCAAGGGTTTTTCTTCATTTGTACTATTTTATACATTGTAGAATAATAGTGAAGACATCAAAACTATGAAATAACACATATGAAATCATGTAGTAACCAAAAAGTGTTAAATAAATCAATATATATTTTATATTTCAGATTCTTCAAATAGCCACCCTTTGCCTTGATGACAGCTCTTGGCATTCTCTCAACCAGCTTCACCTGGAATGCTTTTCCAACAGTCTTGAAGAAGTTCCCACATATGCTGAGCACTTGTTGGCTGCTTTTCCTTTACTCTGCAGTCCAACTCATCCCAAACCATCTCAATTGGGTTGAGGACGGGGGATTGTGGAGGCCAGGTCATCTGATGCAGCACTACATCACTCTCCTTCTTGGTCAAATAGCCCTTACACAGCCTGGAGGTGTGTTGGGTCATTGTCCTGTTGAAAAACAAATGATTGTCCCAGTAAGCGTAAACCAGATGGGATGGCGTATTGCTGCAGAATGCTGTATTGCTGCAGAATGCTGTGGTAGCCATGTTGGTTAAGTGTGCCTTGAATTCTAAATAAAATCACTGACAGTGTCACCAGCAAAGTACCCCCACACCACCTCCTCCATGCTTCACGGTGGGATCCACATATGTGGTGATCATCCGTTCACCTGCTCTGCATCTCACAAAGACACAGAGGTTGGAACCAAACATCTCAAATTTGGACTCATCAGACCAAATTACAGATTTCCACCAGCCTAATGTCCATTGCTCGTGTTTCGTGGCCCAAGCCTCTTCTTATTGGTGTCCTTTAGTAGTGGTTTCTTTGAAGCAATTCGACCATGAAGGCCTGATTCACGCAGTCTCCTCTGAACAGTTGATGTTGAGATGAATACTGTGGTAGCTCCAGGTGACTACCTCATGAAGCTGGTTGAGAGACGGGATGCCAAGAGTGTGGAAGATACAATCTATCTGCAACATTAAAGCTGATCTACCCTTTGGGGTAGAGTTTGGGAAACCTTCCTCTAACTGGATTTGTCTTTTCTCAAAAGGAGAGCAGTGGTACGATACGATATACTTTGTCCATTTACATGGAAATTCATTTTGTGAAGTCAGAAAACAAATCCACAAACCCAATCCACTATAATACATGCAGTACGGAAAACACTGGAAAGTCAATACACAAGACACATTCAGAGTCTCTACGGCCTACTGACCCACCATGTATTGGACCTACATCTGTCCTATGTCCTACTGTTCAGTCTACATCTGTCCTATGTCCTACTGTTCAGCCTACATCTGTCCTATGTCCTACTGTTCAGTCGACATCTGTCCTATGTCCTACTGTTCAGCCTACATCTGTCCTATGTCCTACTGTTCAGCCTACATCTGTCCTATGTCCTACTGTTCAGCCTACATCTGTCCTATGTCCCACTGTTCAGCAGCCTACATCCTTATCTCCTGTGTGCGTCCTCTCATGTCTTCTCATGTGACCTAACCAGGCAAAACTCTTTTCACACTGGGAGCAGTGGTACGGCTTCTCCCCTGTGTGTATTCTCTCATGCTGTTTCAGGTGACCTAACTGGGTAAAACTCTTTCCACACCGGGAGCAGTGATGAGGCTTCTCTCCTGTGTGTATTCTCTCATGTATTTTCAGGTACCCTAACCAGGCAAAACTCTTTTCACATTGGGAGCAGTGGTAGCACTTCTCCCCTGTGTGTATTCTCTCATGCACTTTCAGGTGTCCTAACTGGGTAAAACTCTTTCCACAATGGGAGCAGTGATGAGGCTTCTCTCCTGTGTGTGTCCTCTCATGTTGTTTCATGTTCCCTAACTGTGAAAAACTCTTTCCACACTGGGAGCATTGGAAAGGTTTATCTCGCTTCTCCCCTGTGTGTATTCTCTCATGCTCTTTCAGGTATTCTTTCCGGTTAAAACTCTTTCTACACTGGGAGCAGTGATGAGGCTTTTCCCCTGTGTGTATTCTCTCATGCACTTTCAGGTATTCTTTCCGGTTAAAACTCTTTCTACACTGGGAGCAGTGATGAGGCTTTTCCCCTGTGTGTATTCTCTCATGCACTTTCAGGTGTCCTAACTGGGTAAAACTCTTTCCACACTGGGAGCAGTGATGAGGTTTATCTCCTGTGTGTGTCCTCTCATGTATTTTCAGGCTCGCTAACAAGGAAAAACTCTTTCCACACTGGGAGCATTGGAAAGGCTTCTCCCCTGTGTGTATTCTCTCATGTCGTTTCAGGTCCCTTAACTGGTTAAAACCTTTTCCACAGTGGGAGCAGTGATGAGGCTTATCTCCTGTGTGTATTGTCTCATGTCGTTTGAGGTCCCCTAACTGGTTAAAACCCTTTCCACAGTGGGAGCAGCGGTATGTCTTTTCTCGCTTCTCCCTGTGTGTATTCTCTCATGCTCTTTCAGGTATTCTTTCTGGTTAAAACTCTTTCCACACTGGGAGCATTGGAAAGGCTTCTCCCCTGTGTGTATTCTCTCATGTCGTTTCAGGTCCCTTAACTGATTAAAACCTTTTCCACAGTGGGAGCAGTGGAATCGTCTTGCTGGTTTGGACGTCTCTGGTTCCTCTGAATCTGGTCTTTCTCCTGCCAAAGACAGAGCGTTTATTTAAACAGAGACCTGAATGAAACCTCCACAACTCTGCATATTGGTTATTGATTTGGACACGTTAAAACTGTGTTTTGACATTGGGCTATCCCACCTTGCAAAATGTTGTTGAAAAGAAGACTATGCTCGAGGTCCAATCTATGTTCGGTTTTGGTTGAAAGTGAAAGTTGAAGAGATTTCTCAGGTCGTTGTTTCAACGACTTGAAAACAACTTCATTCAACGTACTTGCAGCCTATAAACATTGACGCATCGTCTATGAACAATTGTATTAACAATCTTACATCACTCCAGTATTTCTTGACAATATTCAAGTGCTCTAATTGTCTTTATTCCACTACTGAAGAAGCATGACTCAAATCACCTACTCATATTTCAAACATCCAGCCTGACAAAATATACATTTGTAATTATTCCATGCCTCCCTATTGGAAATGAATTATTGCCAATACATACAGTGGGGAAAAAAATTATTTAGTCAGCCACCAATTGTGCAAGTGCTCCCACTTAAAAAGATGAGAGAGGCCTGTAATTTTCATTATAGGTACACGTCAACTATGACAGACAAAATGAGAAAAAAATCCAGAAAATCACATTGTAGGATTTTTAATGAATTTATTTGCAAATTATGGTGGAAAATAAGTATTTGGTCACCTACAAACAAGCAAGATTTCTGGCTCTCACAGACCACGAAGGTCGAGAGCCGCACTGCTTCTTGACACAATGCTCGCTTAACCCGGAAGCCAGCAGCACCAATGTGTCGGAGGAAACACTGTACATCTTGCGCCCGGCCTGCCACAGGAGTAGCTAGAGCGCGCTGGGACAAGGACAAACCCGGGCCGGCCAAACCCTCCCCTGAGCCGGACGACGCTGGGCCAACTGGGCGCCGCATCATGGGTCATCCCGGTTCACGGCCGGCTGGGATCGAACCGGGATCTGTAGTGACGCCTTAGAACGCTGCATGCTTTTGAGCACTACTGAAAAAGTACTATTTACATGTGAAAGACGAAATGCTGCATTTACTACAGGCCTATTGTTTACCTTTGTGTTGGGGACACTTTGATATCTTGATAATATGCAGCTGTTTAAAGGGCAAAATCCACAGATGAAACAATAACAAAACGGTCGACCCTGCCTCTGTTTTGGTAAACAGCTGAGGGATGGGAGAAATGTAATGTAAGATGAATAGACAGAGCTATGGATGCAAGGACTGACCATCCATGATATCAACATTATAGTTTTAAACATGTTATGAGGCTATATAGTGTTTGTGTGTGTGCATGCACTTGTGTTTGCGTGCACATGCCCAAAATGATGCATGACAGGGCGACCATTTTACTGGCATATGCGCCTAAATATTTTGCTGTGCGACCTGGAATATTAATTTAGGAGCACAAGTGCGCCTGGATTTTAAAAAAATTCCCCCAGATGATGATTGTTGCAATGAGTACTTCACTGGAGATGGGAGAACATTCCAGAAGGACAACCATCTCTGCAGCACTCCACCAATCAGGCCTTTATGGTAGAGTGGCCAGACCGAAAGCCACTCCTCAGTAAAAGGCACATAACAGCCCGCTTGGAGTTTGCCAAAAGGCACCTAAAGACTCTCAGACCATGAGAAACAAGCTTACATTTTGGGTTCTCATGGAGTGTAACAGTTGAACTCATGAGGCATTTAGAAGTTATATTCTTCAAGAATCAATGGATGGATAGATGATAATAGTAGAGAGAATGATTTATTTCAGCTTTTGTTTATGTCATCACATTCCCAGTGGGTCAGAAGTTTATATACACTCAATTAGTATTTGGTAGCATTGCCTTTAAAATGGTTTAACTTGGGTCAAACGTTTCGGGTAGCCTTCCACAAGCTTCCCACAATAAGTTGGGTGAATTTTGGCCCATTCCTCATGACAGAGCTGGTGTAACTGAGTCAGGTTTGTAGGCCTCCTTGCTCGCAAACGCTTTTTCAGTTCTGCCCACACATTTTCTATAGGATTGAGGTCAGGGCTTTGTGATGGCCACTCCAATACCTTGATTTTGTTGTCCTTAAGCCATTTTGCAACAACTTTGGAAGTATGCTTGGGGTCATTGTCCATTTGGAAGAACCATTTGTGACCAAGCTTTAACTTCCTTACTGATGTCTTGAGATGTTGCTTCAATATATCCACATAATTTTCCTTCCTCATGATACCATCTGTTTTGTGAAGTGCACCAGTCCCTCCTGCAGCAAAGCACCCCCACAGCATGATGCTGCCACCCCCGTGTTTCACGGTTGGGATGGTGTTCTTCGGCTTGCAGGCTCCCCCATTTTCCTCCAAACATAACGATGGTCATTATGGCCAAACAGTTCTGTTTGTTGTTTCATCAGACCAGAGGACATTTCTCCAAAAAGTATGATTTTTGTCCCCATGTGCAGTTGCAAACCGTAGTCTGGCTTTTTTAATGGCGGTTTTGGAGCAGTGGCTTCTTCCTTGCTGAGCGGTCTTTCAGGTTATGTCGATATAGGACTCGTTTTAATGTGGATGTAGATACTTTTGTACCTGTTTCCTCCAGCATCTTCACAAGGTCCTTTGCTGTTGTTCTGGGATTGATTTGCAGTTTTTGCACCAAAGTATGTTCATCTCTAGGACGGAACGAGTCTCCTTCCTGAGTGGTATGATGGCTGCATGGTCCCATGGTGTTTATACTTGCGTACTATTGTTTGTACAGATGAATGTTGTAACTTCAGGCGTTTGGAAATTGCTCCCAAGGATGAACCAGACTTGAGGTCTTGGCTGATTTATTTTCATTTTCCCATGATGACAAGCAAAGAGGCACTTAGTTTGAAGGTAGGCCTTGAAATACATCCACAGGTACATCTCCAATTGACTCAAATGATGTCAATTAGCCCATCAGAAGCTTCAAAAGCCATGACATCATTTTCTGGAATTTTCCAAGCTGTTTAAAGGCACAGTCAACTTACTGTATGTAAACTTCTGACCCACTGGAATTGTGATACAAATTAATTATAAGTGAAATAATCTGTCTGTAAACAATTGTTGGAAAAATTACTTGTGTCATGTACAAAGTAGATGTCCTAACCGTGGAGAGGTTGAAAAACGAGTTTTAATGACTCCAACCTAAGAGTATTTAAACTTCCGACTTCAACTGTGTATATATATATATATATTGGAGTGTATTTAAACTTCCGACTTCAACTGTGTATATATATATATTGGAGGGTATTTAAACTTCCGACTTCAACTGTGTATATATATATATATATTGGAGTGTATTTAAACTTCCGACTTCAACTGTGTGTGTGTATATATATATATACACACACACACACACACACACACACACACTCTACCGGTCAAACATTTTAGAACATTTTCATATACAGTACCAGTCAAAAGTTTTAGAACACCTACTACTATTCAAGGGTTTTTCTTAATTTTTACTATTTTCTACATTGTAGAATAATAGTGAAGACATCAAAACTATGATGAACTATTGCCTTACCTCCATAACTTGCTACATTTGCACACACTGTATATATATTTTCTGTTGTATTTTTGACTTTATGTTTTGTTTTACCCCATATGTAACTCGGTGTTGTTGTTTTTATCGCACTGCTTTGCTTTATCTTGGCCAGGTCACAGTTGTAAATGAGAACTTGTTCTCAACTGGCTTACCTGGTTAAATAAAGGTGAAATAAAAAATAAATAAAAAATGAAATAACATATGGAATCATGTATTAACCAAAACAGTGTTAAATCAAAATATATTTGAGATTCTTCAAAGTAGCCACCCTTTGCCTTGATGACAGCTTTGCACACTCTTGGCATTCTTTCAACAGGTATTTCAATGCATTTCAATTAACAGGTGTGCCTTGTTAAAAGTTCATTTGTGGAATTTCTTTCCTTCTTAATGCGTTTCAGCCAATCAGTTGTGTTGTGACAAGGTAAGGGGGGATATACAGAAGATAGCCCTATTTGGTAAAAGACCAAGTCCATACTATGGCAAGAACAGCTCAAATAAGCAAAGAGAATTGACAAGTCCATCATTACTTTAAGACATGAAGGTCAGTCAATACGGAACATTTCAACAACTTAAAGGAAAATAGAATAATCAGAACAGTTGTCAGTCCAAAACAACAGTCAGAACAAAGCCTCTGTATTCTCTCATGTCATCTCAGGTCCTCTAACACTACACAGCCCATTCAAATCAGAAAAGCTTGATGATGAGTTGGTTAACTGAATAAGTTGTGCTAGAGCAAAAACCAAAACACGCACCCAGAAAACAAATCCACAAACCCAATCCACTATAATACATGCTGTACGGAAAACACTGGAAAGTCAATACACAAGACACATTCAGAGTCTCTACAGCCTACTGACCCACAATGTATTGGACCTACATCTGTTCTATGTCCTTCTGTTCAGCAGCCTACATCCTTATGTCCTGTGTGTATTCTCTCATGTCTTCTCAGGTGACATAACCGGTTATAACTCTTTCCACACTGGGAGCAGTGAAGAGGCTTCTCTCCTGTATGAGTCATCTCATGTCTTCTCAGGTTAGCTAAGCAGGCAAAACTCTTTTCACATTGGGAGCAGTGGTAGGGCTTCTCCCCTGTGTGTATTCTCTCATGCTCTTTCAGTTGTCCTTTCAGGTTAAAACTCTTTCCACACTGGGAGCAGTGATGAGGCTTCTCTCCTGTGTGTATTCTCTCATGTATTTTCAGGCTCGCTAACTGGGTATAACTCTTTCCACACTGGGAGCATTGGAAAGGTTTATCTCGCTTCTCCCCTGTGTGTATTCTCTCATGCTCTTTCAGGTATTCTTTCCGGTTAAAACTCTTTCCACACTGGGAGCAGTGGTAGGGCTTTTCCCCTGTGTGTATACTCTCATGTCTTTTCAGGCACCATGATGAGGAAAAACTCTTTCCACACTTGGAGCATTGGAAAGGTTTATCGCCTGTGTGTATTCTCTCATGTCGTTTCAGGACCCTTAACTGATTAAAACCTTTTCCACAGTGGGAGCAGTGGAATCGTCTTGCTGGTTTGGACGTCTCTGGTTCCTCTGAATCTGGAAAAATGGTTTCCACAAGTTAATCAGACTCTGTAAGGAATCCCCAACACAAAGTGTCATACCTGCCAAGATAAAGGAATCCCCAACATAAAGTGTCGTAACTGCCAAAATAAAGGAATCCCCAACATAAAGTGTCTTGGTCGTTCGGACCCCACAACAGCTTCAATGTGTCTTGGCATAGATTCTGCATGTTTCTGGAGCTCTATTGGAGGGATGCAACACAATTCCTTGATGAGAAATTCAATAATTTTATGTTTTGTTGATGGTGGTGGAAAACGCTGTCTCAGGCGCCGCTCCAGAATCTCCCATAAGGGTTAAATTAGGTTGAGATCCAGTGACTGAGACACAAACTCCCTTTAAACCCCCTACGCTCCTTTGAGACACCTCTTTCAAAGTCTCTGAGATCTCTTCTTATAGCCATGGTAGCCAAGATAATGGTCAACTGGGCATTTTTATACATGACCCTAAGCATGACTGGATGTTAATTGCTTAATTATCTCAGGAACCACAGCTGTGTGAAGCTGCTTTCAATATACGTTGTATCCCTCATTGACTCAAGTGTTACCTGTATATTGTATCCATAAAACATTTGGGAAATTACATACTCATACAATTAATATGAAACCAATTCTCATCTTTCAATTTTTGCTTTTGTAGCACCTACAGATGAAACATTATGGAGTCTTAAAGGAGGCTTCACCTACAGATGAAACATTATGGAGTCTTAAAGGAAGCTTCACCTACAGATGAAACATTATGGAGTCTTAAAGGAGGCTTCACCTACAGATGAAACATTATGGAGTCTTAAAGGAGGCTTCACCTACAGATGAAACATTATGGAGTATTAAAGGAGGCTTCACCTACAGATGAAACATGATGGAGTCTTAAAGGAGGCTTCACCTACAGATGAAACATTATGGAGTCTTAAAGGAGGACTGTAGTATCTAATGATGAAACATTGTGGAGTCTTAAAGGAGGACTGTAGCATCTAATGATGAAACATTATGGAGTCTTAAAGGAGGCCTGTAGCATCTAATGATGAAACATTATGGAGTCTTAAAGGAGGACTGTATCATCTAATGATGAAACATTATGGAGTCTTAAAGGAGGACTGTAGCATCTAATGATGAAGCATTATGGAGTCTTAAAGGAGGACTGTAGCATCTAATGATGAAACATTATGGAGTCTTATAGGAGGCCTGTAGCATCTAATGATGAAACATTATGGAGTCTTAAAGGAGGACTGTAGCATCTAATGATGAAACATTATGGAGTCTTAAAGGAGGACTGTAGCATCTAATGATGAAACATTATGGAGTCTTAAAGGAGGACGGTAGCATCTAATGATGAAACATTATGGAGTCTTAAAGGAGGCTTCACCTACAGATGAAACATGATGGAGTCTTAAAGAAGGCTTCACCTACAGATGAAACATTATGGAGTCTAAAAGAAGGCTTCACCTACAGATGAAACATTATGGAGTCTTAAAGGAGGCTTCACCTACAGATGAAACATTATGGAGTCTTAAAGGAGGCTTCACCTACAGATGAAACATTATGGAGTCTTAAAGGAGGAGTGTAGCATCTAATGATGAAACATTATGGAGTCTTAAAGGAGGACTGTAGCATCTAATGATGAAACATTATGGAGTCTTAAAGGAGGACTGTAGCATCTAATGATGAAACATTATGGAGTATTAAAGGAGGACTGGAGCATCTAATGATGAAACATTATGGAGTCTTAAAGGAGGACTGTAGCATCTAATGATGAAACATTATGGAGTATTAAAGGAGGACTGGAGCATCTAATGATGAAACATTATGGAGTCTTAAAGGAGGACTGTAGCATCTAATGATGAAACATTATGGATTCTTAAAGGAGGACTGTAGCATCTAATGATGAAACATTATGGAGTATTAAAGGAGGACTGTAGCATCTAATGATTAAACATTATGGAGTCTTAAAGGAGGCTTCACCTACAGATGAAACATTATGGAGTCTTAAAGGAGGAGTGTAGCATCTAATGATGAAACATTATGGAGTCTTAAAGGAGGACTGTAGCATCTAATGATGAAACATTATGGAGTCTTAAAGGAGGACTGTAGCATCTAATGATGAAACATTATGGAGTATTAAAGGAGGACTGGAGCATCTAATGATGAAACATTATGGAGTCTTAAAGGAGGACTGTAGCATCTAATGATGAAACATTATGGAGTATTAAAGGAGGACTGGAGCATCTAATGATGAAACATTATGGAGTCTTAAAGGAGGACTGTAGCATCTAATGATGAAACATTATGGATTCTTAAAGGAGGACTGTAGCATCTAATGATGAAACATTATGGAGTATTAAAGGAGGACTGTAGCATCTAATGATTAAACATTATGGAGTCTTAAAGGAGGACTGTAGCATCTAATGATTACATTTTATGGAGTATTAAAGGAGGACTGTAGCATCTAATGATGAAACATTATGGAGTCTTAAAGGAGGCTTCACCTACAGATGAAACATGATGGAGTCTTAAAGAAGGCTTCACCTACAGATGAAACATTATGGAGTCTTAGAGGCTTCACCTACAGATGAAACATTATGGAGTCTTAAAGGAGGCTTCACCTACAGATGAAACATTATGGAGTCTTAAAGGAGGACTGTAGCATCTAACGATGAAACATTATGGAGTCTTAAAGGAGGCTTCACCTACAGATGAAACATGATGGAGTCTTAAAGAAGGCTTCACCTACAGATGAAACATTATGGAGTCTTAGAGGCTTCACCTACAGATGAAACATTATGGAGTCTTAAAGGAGGACTGTAGCATCTAATGATGAAACATTATGGAGTCTTAAAGGAGGCTTCACCTCCAGATGAAACATGATGGAGTCTTAAAGAAGGCTTCACCTACAGATGAAACATTATGGAGTCTTAAAGTAGGACTGTAGCATCTAACGATGAAACATTATGGAGTCTTAAAGGAGGCTTCACCTACAGATGAAACATGATGGAGTCTTAAAGAAGGCTTCACCTACAGATGAAACATTATGGAGTCTTAAAGGAGGACTGTAGCATCTAATGATGAAACATTATGGAGTCTTAAAGGAGGACTGTAGCATCTAATGATGAAACATTATGGAGTCTTAAAGGAGGACTGTAGCATCAAATGATGAAACATTATGGAGTCTTAAAGGAGGACTGTAGCATCTAATGATGAAACATTATGGGGTCTTAAAGGAGGCCTGGGTATGGATTAAATGTCCTGAGAATTACAGAGTAGGAAGCCAAGTCTAGAAAAAGGCTTTTCATTCAATCATATTTCAAAGCTTTTACAAAGGGCTTACAGAGCTGGTTCTTCCACTTACAGCTGTCTCCCAGTATTAGTTATGAATACTCTTCATAACTTGAATTTGTCTTAATGCTTTTATGATATTTAAAGTAGGATTAGGTTTTATTTGAGTAGGATTAGGTTTTTCGTCGTTTGGTTCGCAAGGGGCCTTGCATGCATGCATCATTTCTGTCTATATAATGCTTTGCTGAACTGTACGGTTTGTTCGAATTTCTCATGTGATTTTTATATCTTGCTATTGTTCCTTCTCTGTCTCATTATTACTTTAGGTATCCCATGTTTTAGGTTATAGAAAAATAACTTCTAACTTTATGATATAGCCTAGAACTCGGTTAGATTCATTCATTGATTGATCATGAAATAGCGCGGCACGAGAAATCTAACCTGCATTAACCTGAGTGTCTTAATGGGCCAAGTCATATTCATATCAAATAGAGAGGAAATCTAACCTGCATTAACCTGAGTGTCTTAATGGGCCAAGTCATATTCATATCAAATAGAGAGGAAATCTAACCTGCATTAACCTGAGTGTCTTAATGGGCCAAGTCATATTCATATCAAATAGAGAGGATAGAACATGTGGGCAATAAGACACCGGAGTGTCCGCTATAAAAATACACTTCAGCTATTGGCCCAGATCATCCAATGTTCAAGAGAGAAAATAATCATTTCTAACCGGATATTTTGCACTGCTTTGGTGAGACTCTTAGCTCTGTCTACAGCGCATTCGGAAAGTATTCAGACCCCTTGACTTTTTCCACATTTTGTTACATTACAGCCTTATTCTAAAATTGATTAAATTGTTTTTTTTCCCCTCCTCAATCTACACACAATACCCCATAATGAAAAAGTGAATCCAAATTGATCTCCAGTGCATCCTGTTTTCATTGATCATACTTGAGTTGTTTCTACAACTTAATTGGAGTCCACCTGTGGTAAATTCAATTGATTGGACATGACTTGGAAAGGCACACACCTGTCTACATAAGGTCCCACAGTTGACAGTGCATGTCAGTGCAAAAGCACAGCCATGAAGGAGGACGAAGGAGTTGTCCGTAGAGCTTCGAGACAGGATTGTGTCGAGGCACAGATCTGGGGAAGGGTACCAAAAAATGTCTGCAGCATTGAAGTTCCCCAAGAACACAGTGGCTTCCATCATTCTTAAATGGAAGAAGTTTGGAACCACCAAGACTCATCCTAGAGCTGGCCGCCCGGCCAAACTGAGCAATCAGGGGAGAAGGGCCTTGGTCAGGGAGGTGACCAAGAACCCGATGGTCACTCTGACAGAGCTCCAGAGTTCCTCTGTGGAGATGGGAGAACATTCCAGAAGGACAACCATCTCTGCAGCACTCCACCAATCAGGCCTTTATGGTAGAGTGGCCAGACGGAAGCCACTCCTCAGTAAAAGGCACATAACAGCCCGCTTGGAGCTTGCCAAAAGGCACCTAAAGACTCTCAGACCATGAGAAACAAGATTATTTGGTCTGATGAAACCAAGATTGAACTCTTTGGCCTGAATGCCAAGCGTCACATCTGGAAGAAACCTGGCACCATCCCTACGGTGAAGCATGGTTGTGGGAGCATCATGCTGTGGGGATGTTTTTCAGAGGCAGGGACTGGGAGACTTGTCAGGATTGAGGGAAAGATGAACGGAGCAAAGTACAGAGAGATCCTTGATGAAAACCTGCTCCAGAGCGCTCATGACCTCAGACTGGTGCGAATGTTCACCTTCCAACAGGACAACGACCCTAAGCACACAGCCAAGACAACGCAGGAGTGGCATCGGGACAAGTCTCTGAATGTCCTTGAGTGGCCCAGCCAGAGCCCGGACTTGAACCTGATCGAACATCTATGGAGAGACCTGAAAATAGCTGTGCAGTGACACTCCCCATCCAACCTGACAAAGCTTGAGAGGATCTGCAGAGAAGAATGGGATAAACTCCCCAAATACAGGTGTGCCAAGCTTGTAGCGTCATAGCCAAGAAGACTCGAGGCTGTAGTCACTGCCAAATGTACTTCAACAACGTACTGAGTAAAGGGTCTGAATACTTATGTAAATGTGATATTTCAGTATGTTTCTGTATAAATGTGCAAAAACCCTGTTTTTGCTTTGTCATTAAGGGGTATTGTGTGTAGATTGATGAGGGGGAAAAACTATCTAATCCATTTTAGAATAAGGCTTCAACGTAACAAAATGTGGAGAAAGTTAAGGGGTCTGAATCCTTTCCTAATGCACTGAGCAGTAAACTAGTGTTCCCCCATGTTGAAGCCAGCATAACGCCATGTTAATGAACATGGATTAGTGACGGACTAGTGGCAGACATGACAAAATGTTTACCATCCAATTTTACTTCAAAGTTAACTGTAATATAGAATAAGTAATTATATTAACCCATATTTTAAGATGGCATAATATGGAGATCGTATGGTAAGCAACGGTCATCACACTGGATTCATGATTTACTAAAAACATATCAAGCTCATTTAGATCTTCCTGTGTGTGTATCATGACCGTAAACACGTCTTGCTTTGACAATTTAACATTTCCTAAACAGCACCAACGTTAGGCTACTGCAACCTCTGCAGCCTCACTCTACCCGTGATATCAAAGTCATTTTTAGAATGATTTGTAGCTATCGTTTCTGTCGGAGCATTAGAGAGCATCCGACTCAGTTTCCCTCCCAGAAAACACGCGGTACAGTTAAGTGGTATCTATTCGGTAAGAAAATTCAGGCGGAAACAGAAGGGTGGGTGGCTTGACCACGTTTTGCGAATGACGGATCACTTGACCGCAGTCTTTAAGACGACACATTAGTTCAATAGTTCAACAACTACAGAGTTTGTGCCACTGTTTTTAAAATACTACTTACTGGTGTTAATCAGCTCTCCCGTCTCCTCTTCTTCCTCCAATGTGACAGTAATCTCCCCCTCCTCCTTCACTCCAAAAACTGCATCCTCCTCTTTCACTGTAACTTCTTCCTCTTCTTTCACGGCAACAGCTTCACCCTCTACTTCTGTTTTAACTGTGACATCCTCCTCTTCCTCCTCTTCTTTCACTGTAACGTCTTTCTCTGTCCAGCAGACCTCCTCTTCTTTAGGAGGAGGAGAGTAGCTTAGTGAGCACATGGTTGGGGATGTTATCTAGCTAGTTAGCATTAGCCTAGTGTTACTTAGCCAGATAGCTAATAACGTAAATATGAAATCAAATGGAGTAACTGCTAAATACACAGACAGTGTGTTTAAAACACTGATGTTAATATACACAAAAATGGTCTAAAGAGCTTCAATATTTTGGTTTTATGTTGGCTAGCAAGCTACCAAGGCGGCTGAATTGTTGTTGTTGAAAAAGCCTCCCGTCCCGTCCACTAGAATATACGTCACGCAAGAATCATCACCTGAAAGACTCACATCGCCATCTGCTGACTGGAGTGACGCAGTTGAACAAAAACTATATTCTGGCAAACAATGTAAACAAATAATTGGTAAATAACCAATTGTCTTACAGGTAATAATAACAAAACTAGAGCCTGCAGAACTTGCTTTTTGGAGTGTGGTGTCAAAAAAGCAGAGCATCTCTTTATTACGGACAGACCTCTCCCCATCTTTTTTATTTAACCTTTATTTAACTAGGCAAGTCAGTTAAGAACAAATTCTTATTTACAATGACGGCCTACACCACCAAACCCGGACGACGCTGGGCCAATTGTGCGCCACCCTATGGGACTCCCAATCACGGCCGGTTGTGATACAGCCTGGAATCGAACCAGGGGGTCTGTAGTAACACCGCAAGCACTGAGATGCAGTGCCTTAGACCGCTGCGCCACTCGGGAGCCCATTGAATCTATATGTTTTGACCATGATAGTTTACAATCTAAGGTAACGCCAAGCAATTTAGTCTCCTCAACTTGTTCAACAGCCACACCATTCATTACCAGATTCAGCTGAGGTTTAGAACTTAGGGAATGATTTGTACCAAATACAATGCTCTTAGTTTTAGAGATGTTCAGGACCAGTTTATTAGTGGCCACCCGTTCCAAAACATACGTTTTTTCAAAAACAGGTTATGGTCAATAATATCAAAGGCTGAACTGAAATCTAACAGTACAGCTCCCACAATCTTCTTATTATCAATTTCTTTCAACCAATCATCAGTCCTTTGTGTCAGTGCAGTACATGTTGAGTGCCCTTCCCTATAAGCATGTTGAAAGTCTGTTGTTAATTTGTTTACAGAGAAATAGCATTGTATTTGGTCAAACACCATTTTTTCCAACAGTTTGCTAAGAGCTGGCAGCAAGCTTATAAATGTAGGTCTACTGTTAGAACCAGTAAAGGCTGCTTTACCATTCTTGGGTAGCAGAATGACTTTGGCTTTCCTCTAGGCTCAGATTAAAGATATGACAGATAGGAGTGGCTATAGAGTCAGCTACCATCCTCAGTAGCTTTCCATTTAAGTTGTCAATG
Organism: Coregonus lavaretus; assembly: GCF_964263955.1. Classification (NCBI taxonomy): domain Eukaryota; kingdom Metazoa; phylum Chordata; class Actinopteri; order Salmoniformes; family Salmonidae; genus Coregonus; species Coregonus lavaretus. Next base: position 85,228 of record NW_028160824.1, read on the forward strand.
CCAGGAGGTTTGTCATTATTGATCGATAACAATACTTTTTCCACCTCTCCCACACTAACTTTACAAAATTCAAACTTTTAATGCTTTTCTTTCATTATTATTATTTTTTTATGCATCAATACGATGCCTCACTGTTCATTGTTGGCATTTCCTGCCTAAGTTTGCCCACTTTGCCAATTAAGTAATCATTAAAATAATTGGCAACATCAAATGGTTTTGTGATGAATAAGCCATCTGATTCGATGAAAGATGGAGTTGAATGTCATTCTACCCATATTTCAGTTAAAGTACTCCAAATTTCTTTTCCATCGTTCTTTATATCATTGATCTTGGCTTCATAATACAGTTTTCTTCTTCTTTTTGTTGAGTTTAGTCACATAATCTCTCAATTTGCATTAAGTCAACCAGTCAGATGTGCAGCCAGACTTATTAGCCACTCCTTTTGCCCCGTCTCTTTCAACCAGACAGTTTTTCAATTCCTCATCAATCCACGGAGCCTTTACAGTTCTAACAGTCAGTTACCAAACAGGTGCATGTTTATCAATAATTAAAATAAACCCTGCTATAATAAACCCTGTTATAATTAACCCTGTTATGACTTTTCCTTTACAGGGGATCTGCAGTTCAAACAATAACAAAGCGGAAACCCCACCACTGTTTTGGTAAAAAGCTGAGTCTGGAGAAATACAACCACTCTCAAATTCCCAGAGCTCTGGATGCAAGATGATATTTTAAATTCTAGTTTATCCACGTTTTCAGGCGAACAGTGTTTACAATGTTTACAAACCAATGGAGTTAAACAGGTTGGTTTCTGATGGGGTACGGCAGTTGAACTAAGCTCATTAGGCATGTATACGTTTATATTCTTAAAGAGTCAATGGGTACATAAATCATTAATTTAAAAGTTTGAAATTGGATGTAGCAAATTGCTTATTTCCCCTTTAAAGTCGCTCAGAAAAAAACAAGCTCTGACTAGGAACAATTATATTTCAATGGTGATTCAACTCTTATTTCCAATTCGGAAATCTTTCTACATCTCCGACTTTCCGACCTGAAAATCACTGATGTCATGATTTGACCTCTTCCTCTTCTTATTGAGTGGTATGTTATGCCTATAAACACAGTTTTGATGTTCAGGAGTGGGGAATTGCATTGAATCAGGCTATTCGTTTCAGTGCAGTTGCGTTCTTCCCCATAACCTATAGCCTAAACAGAACCCTTACAACTAAATATTGCATTTTTTTTTAAACTGCTGTAAAAGTTCAGTAACTTTAGTCGACTGTGGTATTTTGGACGCAGTAATTGCAGTTATACTGCTCTCTGATTGCATTTTTTTTTTCTGTAAGGGAACCCGAACACGTCCCAGCCTATTTTGATCATAGATCAAGACTGAACAATTCGGCTAGCTTATATTTATTCTGGATTTGACCATTTATAGCCCGACTTCTAGGATCTTTTGACTTCTCCCCGCGGCATATGTTTCCGATTAGGATAAATGTAGTCATATGAATACGTTCAGAATGTTGTCCTGTTAATTTGAAAAGACTAACCATTGTGATTAATGATATTTACTATCTTCTGCTTTTTATGAATAAACATGAATCGGTAAAAAAAAAAAATTGGTTTCGATGTTCCGCATTTGTCCTTTGAATGTTCCTTTGTTTTTCATAAATGACTACTGCTTTATACCCGAACACGTTTTTAAAGTTCCCCCGAGGCTTATTGCTTGTAAAGATCGGGCTATGCATATTGAGTATAATACAAACAGATGTCTAGAGAAGAAGGAGGGAATGGTGTGAGGCGAAAACGCACTATAGGCAAGTCTCTGTCTCCAGACAAATAGTGCGCATGTATTGTGACGTAGCGTGAGTTGTTTAGGCTACCTTTTGTTTGTTCATGTTGATCAATTCCCCGTTGTATCATCACCGGTCAATGTTCACCGTTAATTCCCGTCTTTTATCATCTACAAGGTTTATTTACGAGTCATTTGTGTTAACGCAATTCAAACTGCTATACTTGATGAACAACTTTTGTTTTATTTCATACCATTTACGAGTTTTGTCAATTTCTTAATTGTTGTGTACAAAACAAAAATCAACCAGCATTTACATATTTCTTTTTCAGCTACATTACTCTCATCCAATGGGGTTGGAGTCGAGGGAAAATAAACAAGTTTTACTAAATAAAACAATGTGCCTTTCATAAGTATTCTATTGAAGTGTGTACATAAAACGTATTAAAACACGTCTGTAAAACCACAACGAGCACATCGACCTATCAAGTAAGTTTTCATAACTCATTGGGTACAGTGCAAGAAAAAACATCGGAGTAGTCTGAAGTGGCGGCATTAGTTCACGTTCTCATTTACAACATAACATGCATGGACATTTCATCATTTAGACCTTTAGGGAATAATGTCTGGAGGGTGAAAATCCCCAAATATTATCTTTTGCTCAAGAGTTATTTATATCGCCTCGTCTGTCTGATACCTTGACTTTCTCTTTGACACTAAATCTAAAAAGGTAGAAATGTGATGTTTTTGGTCATTAAAATGTACTGCGACTGGATAATCCCTGTCGTTTCTTCCGGTTGAACTTTTATGTTCAGGAATTCACAGCCCACATGGACATTTAATCATGGAGATGACATGGGTGGAGGAGCACCTAATAATGCCATTTATTTGGAACCGTTTTCCTTTCCGTGGGTGGCATATCGTTGCACTGTGCGCAGCCTCTGCATTTATAGCTGCCGTTCGGAAGAGGGCGTAAACGAGCCTGGCTCATTTTGGCAGTTGGCATCGACCAACATGTCGCGTAAATTGCGACCTCTCCTTTGTACAATAAGCTGGCAGAGCTGGGTCCGATGATAAAACATGCCAGTGTTTCTTGACAGCAGCCTCTGCCCGCTAGATTATACGTCACAATGGCAGCATTGCCTGAAAGACCCACATCGCCACCTGCTGACTGCAGTTAGTAATAACGTCAGGTCAAATCTTTATTTTATCTTCAAACAAAACGTTTGTTTTTCATGTATTTTATTAAAGAATAAAATGATATGTAAAAGTACAAAGAGAATCATGTGTTGATCATTACAGATTTATAATGAGTGAGTATTTTAAACATAAGGTTACAATAATATCAAGATATGCAGTTGGGTCTATACTGCGCCTACATTGTGTAACGATACATCATGTAGATGTACAGTACCAGTCAAATGTTTGGACACACCTACTCATTCAAGGGTTTTTCTTCATTTGTACTATTTTATACATTGTAGAATAATAGTGAAGACATCAAAACTATGAAATAACACATATGAAATCATGTAGTATCCAAAAAGTGTTAAATAAATCAATATATATTTTATATTTGAGATTCTTCAAATAGCCACCCTTTGCCTTGATGACAGCTTTGCACACTCTTGGCATTCTCTCAACCAGCTTCACCTGGAATGCTTTTCCAACAGTCTTGAAGGAGTTCCCACATATGCTGAGCACTTGTTGGCTGCTTTTCCTTTACTCTGCAGTCTAACTCATCCCAAACCATCTTAATTTGTTTTAGGTCGGGGGATTGTGGAGGCCAGGTCATCTGATGCAGCACTACATCACTCTCCTTCTTGGTAACATAGCCCTTACACAGCCTGGAGGTGTGTTGGGTCATTGTCCTGTTGAAAAACAAATGATAGTCCCACTAAGCGTAAACCAGATGGGATGGCGTATCGCTGCAGAATGCTGTGGTAGCCATGTTGGTTAAGTGTGCCTTGAATTCTAAATAAAATCACTGACAGTGTCACCAGCAAAGTACCCCCACACCACCTCCTCCATGCTTCACGGTGGGAACCACACATGTGGTGATCATCCGTTCACCTGCTCTGCATCTCACAAAGACACAGAGGTTGGAACCAAAAATCTCAAATTTGGACTCATCAGACCAAATGACAGATTTCCACCAGCCTAATGTCCATTGCTCGTGTTTCGTGGCCCAAGCCTCTTCTTATTGGTGTCCTTTAGTAGTGGTTTCTTTGAAGCAATTCGACCACGAAGGCCTGATTCACGCAGTCTCCTCTGAACAGTTGATGTTGAGATGAATACTGTGGTAGCTCCAGGTGATTACCTCATGAAGCTGGTTGAGAGACGGGATGCCAAGAGTGTGGAAGATACAATCTATCTGCAACATTAAAGCTGATCTACCCTTTGGGGTAGAGTTTGGGAAACCTTCCTCTAACTGGATTTTTCTTTTCTCAAAAGGAGAGCAGCGGTACGATACGATATACTTTGTCCATTTACATGGAAATTCATTTTGTGAAGTCAGAAAACAAATCCACAAACCCAATCCACTATAATACATGCAGTACGGAAAACACTGGAAAGTCAATACACAAGACACATTCAGAGTCTCCACGGCCTACTGATCCACCATGTATTGGACCTACATCTGTCCTATGTCCTACTGTTCAGCCTAAATCTGTTCTATGTCCTTCTGTTCAGCAGCCTACATCCTTATGTCCTGTGTGTATTCTCATGACTTCTCAGGTGACATAACCGGTTAAAACTCTTTCCACACTGGGAGCAGTGATGAGGCTTCTCTCCTGTATGCGTCATCTCATGTCTTCTCAGGTTAGCTAACCAGGCAAAACTCTTTTCACATTGGGAGCAGTGGTAGGGCTTCTCCCCTGTGTGTATTCTCTCATGCTCTTTCAGTTGTCCTTTCAGGTTAAAACTCTTTCCACACTGGGAGCAGTGATGAGGCTTCTCTCCTGTGTGTATTCTCTCATGTATTTTCAGGCTCGCTAACTGGGTAAAACTCTTTCCACATTGGGAGCATTGGAAAGGTTTATCTCGCTTCTCCCCTGTGTGTATTCTCTCATGCTCTTTCAGTTGTCCTTTCCGGTTAAAACTCTTTCCACACTGGGAGCAGTGATGAGGCTTTTCCCCTGTGTGTATTCTCACATGTCGTTTCAGGTCCCTTAACTGATTAAAACCTTTTCCACAGTGGGAGCAGTGGAATCGTCTTGCTGGTTTGGACATCTCTGCTTCCTCTGAGTCTGGTCTTTCTCCTGCCAAAGACAGAGCGTTTATTTAAACAGAGACCTGAATGAAACCTCCACAACTCTCTTGCTAGGAGGTTTAATCCTAATCAGATCCCTCAATAACCCGAGGCCAGTTTACAAAAAAATTATCATTTAAAATAATCTTGGTAGGGTTGATTGGTTGGGTTACTTTCTAAATGTAATCCGTTACAGTTGCTAGTTACAGTGGGGGAAAAAAGTATTTAGTCAGCCACCAATTGTGCAAGTTCTCCCACTTAAAAAGATGAGAGAGGCCTGTAATTTTCATCATAGGTACACGTCAACTATGACAGACAAAATGAGAAAATCCAGCAAATCACATTGTAGGATTTTTAATGAATTTATTTGCAAATTATGGTGGAAAATAAGTATTTGGTCAATTACAAAAGTTTCTCAATACTTTGTTATATACCCTTTGTTGGCAATGACACAGGTCAAACGTTTTCTGAAAGTCTTCACAAGGTTTTCACACACTGTTGCTGGTATTTTGGCCCATTCCTCCATACAGATCTCCTCTAGAGCAGTGATGTTTTGGGGCTGTCGCTGGGCAACACGGACTTTCAACTCCCTCCAAAGATTTTCTATTGGGTTGAGATCTGGAGACTGGCTAGGCCACTCCAGGACCTTGAAATGCTTCTTACGAAGCCACTCCTTCGTTGCCCGGGCGGTGTGTTTGGGATCATTGTCATGCTGAAAGACCCAGCCACGTTTCATCTTCAATGCCCTTGCTGATGGAAGGAGGTTTTCACTCTTTGGATGCAATTCAGCATTCTTTGTCCTCCAAACACGACGAGTTGAGTTTTTACCAAAAAGTTATATTTTGGTTTCATCTGACCATATGACATTCTCCCAATCCTCTTCTGGATCATCCAAATGCACTCTAGCAAACTTCAGACGGGCCTGGACATGTACTGGCTTAAGCAGGGGGACACGTCTCGCACTGCAGGATTTGAGTCCCTGGCGGTGTAGTGTGTTACTGATGGTAGGCTTTGTTACTTTGGTCCAAGCTCTCTGCAGGTCATTCACTAGGTCCCCCCGTGTGGTTCTGGGATTTTTGCTCACTGTTCTTGTGATCATTTTGACCCCACGGGGTGAGATCTTGCGTGGAGCCCCAGATCGAGGGAGATTATCAGTGGTCTTGTATGTCTTCCATTTCCTAATAATTGCTCCCACAGTTGATTTCTTCAAACCAAGCTGCTTACCTATTGCATATTCAGTCTTCCCAGCCTGGTGCAGGTCTACAATTTTGTTTCTGGTGTCCTTTGACAGCTCTTTGGTCTTGGCCATAGTGGAGTTTGGAGTGTGACTGTTTGAGGTTGTGGACAGGTGTCTTTTATACTGATAACAAGTTCAAACAGGTGCCATTAATACAGGTAACGAGTGGAGGACAGAGGAGCCTCTGAAAGAAGAAGTTACAGGTCTGTGAGAGCCAGAAATCTTGCTTGTTTGTAGGTGACCAAATACTTATTTTCCACCATAATTTGCAAATAAATTCATTAAAAATCCTACAATGTGATTTTCTGGAGAAAAAATATCTCAATTTGTCTGTCATAGTTGACGTGTAACTATGATGAAAATTACAGGCCTCTCTCATCTTTTTAAGTGGGAGAACTTGCACAATTGGTGGCTGACTAAATACTTTCCCCCCCACTGTACCTGTCAAACAGTGTAATCAGTAAAGTAATATTCCATTCCATCAGCAGACTATATGATCTATAATATCAAAAGCCGCACTGAAGTCTAACAAAACAGCCCCCACAATCTTTTTAACATCAATTTCTCTCAGCCAATCATCAGTCATTTGTGTAAGTGCTGTGCTTGTTGAATGCCCTTCCCTATAAGTGTGCTGAAAAGTCTGTTGTCAATTTGCTTACTGTAAAATAGCATTTTATCTGGCCAAACACAACTTTCCCCAAAACGTTACTAAGGGTTGGTAACAGGCTGATTGGTCGGCTATTTGAGCCAGTAAAGGGGGCTTTACTATTCTTTGGTAGCGGAATGACTTTTGCTTCCCTCCAGGCCTGAGGGCACACACTTTCTAGTAGGCTTAGATTGAAGATATGGCAAATAGGAGTGGCA
>NW_028160823.1:0-30672 GCF_964263955.1 Coregonus lavaretus
GAAAATATGATGGTGGATATGACAACAGCAACAAAGGTTTAATCAGTCTGTACTGTTCACAACCGTCTGGGTTCCATTTCAGAAGTGAGAGTCGATATTCACCTTTAAGAAGGAATTCCCCTCAACCACGCCCACAAATTGGGGAAAACAAACATTCTTTCCATTGACCCCTATTGTAAAAGAGTCAACATGGTTGTTGATTTTTTGTTACACATAAATAACAAATATGCCGAAAAGCTGCTGTGTTGTTCAGTGTACATGTAACCAAAAATCCCGACCTACGGTTCACAATTCTCACAATGAAGTAGTGACTGTGAGAAGAGCCCTGTGGCTTCAGGCTATTCAGCGTGGGAGGAGTCTCAGAGTAGACTAAACGTAGCTATGTGTGTGGAAAACATTTCATTACAAGTAAGACATTTAACTCGTTTAGTATAGTCCATTTGTAACCTCTCACTTGTAGCTGTATAGTCCGTTTGTTTGTGTTGTTTGTCTTGGCTAGCTAAATGTTCCGGTCGGTAGCTAGCTAGCACTTACTGACTCAAGTGGCTGCTAGCATAGTCATGAAAAGGGGCATACAATATTACGTTTTAGTAGTGAGAACGCTCAGGAGCAGGCAATGTTGAAAAGTAATCTTTAGACATGATGTATTTTCCTTAAATGTAGTTTTGTAATTGACTATAACAAGGAGAACAACATGAAAATTGTGTTTTAAAACGTTTTTTGCAGTGAGCCAATGGGGTAACCAAGGTAACCATAGGTTGTTTTCCCACAAGTCGGGTGGGGCCGCAGCGTTCTATGTAATACCAACTGGAAGTATCTAGCTATGTCTCCAACTCCTGATTGGGCCTCCCCTCATCCCTCCACACCCCCTCCCTCCAGCCCTCCATCCCTCCACCCCTCAACCCCTCCATCCCCTCTCCCTCCCTCCACCCCTCCATCCATCCCTCCATCCCTCCATCCCCCATCCCTCCACCCCTCCACCCCTCATCCCTCAACCCCTCCATCCCCTCTCCCTCCCTCCACCCGTCCATTCCTCCCTCCACCCTCTCCCTCCCTCCACCCCTCCATCCATCCCTCCATCCCTCCATCCCCCATCCCTCCACCCCTCCACCCCTCCACCCCTCATCCCTCAACCCCTCCATCCCCTCTCCCTCCCTCCACCCCTCCATCCATCCATCCCTCCATCCCTCCATCCTCCATCCTCCATCCCTTCACCCCTCAACCCCCCATCCCTTCACCCCTCAACTCCCCATCCCTCCACCTCTCCACCCCCCATCCCTCCATCCCTCTACCCCCCCATCCCCCCATCCCTCCACCTCCCATCCCTCCATCCCTCCACCCCTCCAGCCCTCCTCCACCTTTTCTCCTAATCCTGATTGCCTCCCTCCTTTCCTCCCTCCCTCCCTGCCCCTGCCACCCACGCTGTGTGCAGTGGGGGGTGAAGGTGCGTGGGGCGAGACAGACAGACTGTGTCCAGGAGCAGTAGCTCTACTGGACCAAACAAAGCATTAAATCGCCTGCCTGCCGCAATAATAATACCACTGCTCAAACACTAGCTAGATCGGTGAATTCGACCGGACACACAGATGTGCATGAGTGTGCACGCACGCACAGACACACACACACACAGACATACTGTACACACACACACACACACAGACACACATGTACATACAGACGGACGCACACACACACACAGAGTGTATGCAAATGTATGCGAGCAGCAAAAGGGAAAACACTCAAGTAATTTTTCTTTTTTCATATTTTATGCATTTTCTGCCTACATGTGTGTCTGGAAAGTAAAAAGTGTGTTTGAGAGTGTGTACGTGTGTGCCTGCGTCTGTGTGTGTACGTGCGTGCACACTCCCTCTCTCAGAGACGGCATTTATCTATTTTCTGAATTACTCTTCACTTTTCATTCATCACTTCCACTACACAGGTTCTCTCTCTCTGTCTCTGTCTCTGTCTCTGTCTCTGTCTCTGTCTCTGTCTCTGTCTCTGTCTCTCTCTCTCTCTCTCTCTCTCTCTCTCTCTCTCTCTCTCTCTCTCTCCTCTCTCTCTCTCTCTCTCTCTCTCTCTCTCTCTCTCTCTCTCTCTCTCTCTCTCTCTCTCTCTCTCTCTCTCTCTCTCTCTCTGTCTCTCGCGCTCTCTCGTCCATCGTCCATCTTCCTCTCTCTCTCTTTCCCTCCCTCTCTCAGTCTTTCTCTCCCGCCGTCATACCCTGCTTAGCACTTTTCTAATCTCATCTCGCTCTCCTTCCTCTCCCACATATCTGCAGAGTCAAGTTTCCATTTAATTCCCATCCCTCCAATTGTTTGTGTGTGTGGGTGTGTGTGCCTGTCTGTTTTACATTCACAATATCAGACTTCCAATCAGCTGGAAAGTGTAAAGACTCTAGGGTAAATCCATATAAAACGACAATCTGTGTTGAATGACAGGGATAGGGGGAACAGAGGGAGAGGAGAGACAAAGATAGAGAGAATGAAAGAGTGATAGAAAGAGATAGAGGGACGAGAGAAGGAGAAATATACAGTACAGAGAAAGAGGAGAGAGAGAGAGAGAGAGAGAGAGAGAGAGAGAGAGAGAGAGAGAGAGAGAGAGAGAGAGAGAGAGAGAGAGAGAGAGAGAGAGAGAAGAAGAAGAGAGAAGAAGAGAGAGAGAGAGAGAGAGAGAGAGAGAGGAGAGAGAGAGAGAGATAGAGAGAGAGAGGAGAGAGAGAGAGAGAGAGAGAGAGAGAGAGAGAGAGAGAGAGAGAGAGAAGAAGAGAGAGAGATAGAGAGAAAGAGAGGGAGAGAGAGATAGAGAGAGAGAGAGAGAGAGAGAGAGAGAGAGAGAGAGAGAGAGAGAGAGAGAGAGAGAGAGAGAGAGAGAGAGAGAGAGAGAGAGAGAGAAAGAGAGGGAGAGAGAGAGAAGAAGAGAGAGATAGAGAGAAAGAGAGAGAGAGAGAGAGGGGGGGGGGAGAGAGAGCGAGAGAGAGAGAGAGAGAGAGAGAGAGAGAGAGAGAAGAAGAGAGAGATAGAGAGAGAAAGAGAGCGATAGAGAGAGAGAGGGGGGGAGAGAGAGAGGGGGGAGAGAGAAGCGAGAGAGAGAGAGAGACACACACACACAAACACAAACACACACACACACACAAACACACACACACACACACACAAACACACACGCGCTGCGCGCAGACGTACACACAGACAGAGACACTCACACACACAATTGGTTCCCATTTCTCTCCTTTTAACTGTACCAAGAGGAAGCAGAAAGGGGAACAACCATATAAGGTTATACAGTCACTACGCGTCACTACGCCACATCTGTTGTCTCCATGGTTACTGGCCATCCATCAGCCATGACCATACCATTAAGGGGTTATAATAATAATAATAATAATAATAATAATATATAATAATAATAATAATAATAATAATAATAATAATAATAATAATAATAATAATAATTTATTCTACTTTTATAGCGCTTTTCATTATGGACAGAATCTCAAAGTGCTTGTAAGGACAATAAACAACAAGAAGTAATTGTAAAAGAAATGTGGGCTTCAATGGTAGCTAGATCAGCTACATCAAGCCGCAGTCATGAGAAGATGGAAAATGTATGCACTCACTAACTGTAAGTCGCGCTGGATAAGAGCGTCTGCTAAATGACTCAAATGTAAACGTAAAGTGTAAGATTTGGATGATCATAGCTAGATAGTAGCGGAGGTGGTGGTCAGGTCAGCATGTCCAAGGGCAATCAGGCAGCTCCATGTCATCAGGGTGTCTCCTCCGTCTGCAGATTCTCTGTATTGGGACTCCGTGATGAAGTTTTAGCTCCTCACAGAGTACAGTCCACTCCTTACTCCTTACTACAGAAGTATCCTCCTGAGCAATGAAAAGCTGGCTAACTCTGCCTGCATAGCCTCCTCTTGGGTTACCACTGGTGAAAACAACCTAAAGTCAGTAGGTGTAATTAAAAGGAAAACACACTCCGGCTAGCTAGCATTAGATTTATGATTTTCATAAATTTACAGGCAGGAATACAATTCATGATATCAAAACTCGATCTGCACTCATTTAGCTATTAAAAAATAAAAAGTGTATAAAAATACGCACATGAAAACGATGAAATATTATTAAATATGTATAGAATTTACATGAGCTCTCTGCCTAGGCTGCCACTAGGTACCATGGCAACTACAGGACTCATGTAAACAGATGTAAACAGACAGAGGTCAACACCATGTTTACCCCCCTCCTTCACCTCTCCCTTCTTTCTTCTCTCTCCATCACTCCCTCTGCTATTACATCAACCTCATTTGAACTATCTCTTTCTTTATCCCCACCTCTCCTCTTTTGAACATTTCTTTCAACCTCTCCCTCCCCACTTCAAAAACCAGAATGTTGTAGCCTATTCTGAATTCCAAAAGAGAATCTTACAAACATTCTTGAGTTCCAAAAGAAAATCCTACCCAAGCAACCAGTAGAGACTTTCACTTTCAATAAAGGACAAACCTGATAGAGCTGTCCAGATGGCAGGGAGGGAGGGAGGGAGGGAGGGAGGGAGGGAGGGAGGGTGGGAGGGAGGGAAGGAGGGAGGGGAGGGCGGGAGGGAGGGTAAGTGCAATCCAACATCATACCACCCTGCATCCCACTGCTGGCTTGCCACTGAAGCTAGGCAGGGTCAGTCCTGGTCGGTCCCTGGATGGGAGACCAGATGCTGCTGGAAGTGGTTTTGGAGGGCCAGTAGTCCAGATGCTGCTGGAAGTGGTTTTGGAGGGCCAGTAGTCCAGTGATGCTGGAAGTGGTTTTGGAGGGCCAGTAGTCCAGATGATGCTGGAAGTGGTTTTGGAGGGCCAGTAGTCCAGATGCTGCTGGAATTGGTTTTGGAGGGCCAGTAGTCCAGATGATGCTGGAAGTGGTTTTGGAGGGCCAGTAGTCCAGATACTCCTGGAAGTGGTTTTGGAGGGCTAGTAGTCAAGTGTGATCAAACACACATCCTTTAGTGGGGTGCAGGGCCAAAAATAGTCAGATGGCGTTTACCGGTAATGGCTAATGGAAAGTCCTCATTCAGTCCTTTTGGAGACATGGTTTCCAATCGGAATATCCAGTAGGATTCTCTTTGCAACAGAAGTCAGTACCAGTTGGGGGCACTCTTCCCTCTGGTCTTAAGGTCAATCCCAATGCCCCATGGCAGTGATGGGGACATTGCCCTGTGTAGGGTGCAGTCTTTCGGATGGGATGTTAAACGGGTGTCCTGACTCTCTGTGGTCATAAGAAATCCCATGTCATTTATCGTAAGAGTAGGGGTGTTAACTACATTGTCCTGGCTAAATTCCCAACCTGGCCCCATTTCCATCATGGCCACCTAATCATCCCTGCTCATTCCTAATTGGCATAGATCACTCCTCCCTCACCTCTCCACCTGGTAGCTGATGTGTGGTGAGCGTTCTGGCACAAATGATTGCCGTGCATCACTCAAGTGGGTGCTACACATTGATGATGGATGAGGTAAGTTTCCCCCCTTAAAGTGTTTTGAGCATCTGGAAAGGTGCTATATAAATGCAATCAATTATTAAGTTAATATGTACATAAAGACGAATAAGGAGAAAGACCCTTCAGGGTGTGTTGGTGGCACTATGCCCAGCTCTGTTCTGGGCAGGATGGAGAAATCTGATGCAAGACAGGAGAGGAGAAACACCCACATTCAGAGGATCGCCTCTCTGAATCATTCATACAGTAACGTTATGCAGGCAGCATGGGGCCTAATTAAGATAGAAGCTTTGGAATTCCATTCCAACAAGGTGCACACACACACACACACACACACACACACACACGCACGCACACACACACACACACACACACACACACACACAGAAAGACAGACACACCAGTGTTGGGATTGTTACTCAGAATAAGTAATACATTACCTATGATTTATTTATTCCTGAAAAAAGTAATTTGTTTCACTACTCGTTATATTACTTTAGCGTTACACCCCCAAAACGTTGCGCATCCTCACTCAATGTAAACAATGTCAACGTTACCTCGGCCTATACACCAACACAAGTAGCTTAATAATGACAGATTCTACAGTGGATAATGGTAGCATTTCCTCTAGCTACAGGCTTGTTCAGCTCTCCCTGGGTTACAGCCTGTCCCCATTAAAGATTAAAATCAAGCCTTGGTTGTTTGAATGAAGTAGCCCAACAGTCATCTTCAGCAGCAGTGGTCACCCACTGGTTGAATCAACGTTGTTTTAATGTAATTTTCCAACGTATTGTGATGTGGAATCTACGTGGAAAATACATTGGATTTGAAAAAAACTTTGTTCTGAGTGTGAAATTTCAAACACAGGATTATTATTTTTAGTCATTTAGCAGACGCTCTTATCCAGAGCGAATTACAGGAGCAATTAGGGTTAAGTGCCTTGCTCAAGGGCACATCGACAGATTTTTCACCTAGTCTCAGGGATTAGAACCAGCGACCTTTCGGTTACTGGCACAATGCTTTTAACCACTAAGATACCTGCCGCCCCATGTCATCATTGTAACCAATTTTCAACACAGACAAATCTTGTATAAAATATGTTGAATTTGTACCTTTGAAACAACGTCAGACCTTCAACGTTATATCCACTATATTTAAAAAAAACTATAGGCTGAGTAGCACCTCCTGCTGGAGAGTTGATCTATCTACAGCGATTCATTTGGTCTTATCCAGGATTTTAACCAAGCCCAACCTGCTAGATTTGATATTTGTCACTGACAGTGACATATACCAATGTGCTATCATGAAAATGATTATTGAGAGACCTCTTAATAACTAAATATAATCACTGTTGCTATTGAAGTCATTCCAAAGGGTAGGTTTAACAGAGCAAATGAAATGTAACCATACTTTATTTCATATATCATCAATGATAAAATGTAGGCCTATATAGCATTTGCAAAGTCAACAGCTATTGTTTCAATTCAACCCAGGGTTCAATAAAAAATAGACAATACATACTGTATAGGCCTAGGGTTTCAAGCTTTGTAGACAACCTGGAATTAAAGCCAGACTAAGTCAGTGGCACAAATGGAACTATCCAAGGAGAAGATGCATCTCCTTCAAATGTTGATATTTTGTTACGTTGACAACCAAACACAACTCAATATCCAGTTTGATTTCAAGTTAATCATTATTAATATGTTGGATTCACATCTACATCTCAACCAAAAATCTCAGTTAAAGAATAGGACTAAATAAAATGAAAATGCATTTAAAGTTTGATTAGATTTAGTACTATTCATTAATTTAGATTTTTGGTTGAGATGGAGAAGAATCCAACATATCAATTACTAATTTGAAGATAAACTGGATATTGAATTGTGTTTGGTTGTCAACATTTAAAGGAGATGTATCTTCTGTTTGGATAATTCCATCTGTGCCACTGACTTATTCTGGCTTTAATTCCAGTTTATTCTTTAACTGAGATTTTTGGTTGAGATGGAGACGTGAATCCAACAAAGAAATTATAAGTGGGATAATTTTAGGATTTCAACTTCTGTAACCTCTTACGACCTCTATCCAACATATTAGCCTAACACATGATACATTTCTGAAATCGTCAAGATGTTTCCTCATAACACACACCATTATTTGTATTATATCGTATTCACAGGAGGCATGACACACCCATTTGTGTACGCTGAGCCAAAACCATATTTTCAGTTGGCATTTGGTGTCCTGGGACAGCAGGTTAGATAAACTGGGACACCGTTATTATAGTCCTATAGTCCCAATGACCCCTAATTGTACCCTCAATTACATTTTGTGTGATTAGGAAACATCTGAGGATTTCAGAAATGTATCATGTGTTGGGCTAATCTGCTAAATGGCATATTATTATTATTATTATATTATTATTATTGAATAGATGTCTGAAGAGGTTACAGAGGACGGAAATGCAAAAAGTGTCCCACTTTTCTGAATTTACTCAAATAACAGTATCAACAATAGTATTAATAACAGTGCTAATAACAGTATGAATAACAGCACTAATAACAGTATTAATAATAGTATTAACAATAGTATTAATAATAGTATTAATAATAGTATTAATAATAGTATTAATAACAGTATTCATAACAGTATTAACAATAGTATTAATACTAGTATTAATAACAGTATTAATAACAGTATTAATAACAGTATTAATAACAGTATTAATAACAGTACTAATAACAGTATTGATAACAGTGCTAATAACAGTATTAATAATAGTATTAATAACAGTATTCATAACAGTATTAACAATAGTATTAATACTAGTATTAATACTAGTATTAATAACAGTATTAATAACAGTATTAATAACAGTACTAATAACAGTATTGATAACAGTACTAATAACAGTATTGATAACAGTATTAATAACAGTACTACAAGAAAAAATGAACAGGATATAGTACTACAAGAACATGAGCCTGCCTAACCTACGTAAAGGGGGTCCCTAATGTAAACTGTATATCTTTCCTCCATTGGAAAAGCCTATAAGACTGTCCTACTTTAGCTAATTCACACTGTCCTACTTTAGCTAATTCACACTGTCCTACTTTAGCTAATTCACACTGTCCTACTTTAGCTAATTCACACTGTCCTACTTTAGCTAATTCACACTGTCCTACTTTAGCTAATTCACACTGTCCTACTTTAGCTAATTCACACTGTCCTACTTTAGCTAATTCACACTGTCCTACTTTAGCTAATTCACACTGTCCTACTTTAGCTAGCTACGGTTGGTAAAGAGGGACAACAACAACAAAAAATACTGAATTACAAAATGGAAACATAATTTTGGCAACTTTTTTATGTATTTTGAAGCCCCAGTACATAGTATGCACATTTACATCACAATTTGGCACTGTGCTTTATTTATAACAGTTTTATAACCTTAACCTTAACCAGTGGCGGCTCCTGAAAAAATTCTCAGGGGGGGCAATTTTTCTGTTGATTTAGGTGACCTACACACATTTTTAAAACGATATGTCCAGCAACAACATGAAGACAGGGGCAGCATATAAGTCAATACCAGAAGCATTTATTGACTGATCTCAAAAGTGTTGCCTTACAAAATCAAAATAAGTTATCACAGTAAAAATAATCAAGGGTGTTCTTTCACATTCCTCAACACTGCATAAACAATATGCATTTCCATAAACAAATGAAATATCAGCTGAAAATACAGCATCTTGGTATTTGTTCAGATTGCAGGATCAACAAGAGCTTTTACCACATTTTTTGCCTCATGGTTGAATTGGAAATATGTGCACCTGAGCCTAATTCACAACAAGCAAGCAGGAGCTTTTGATAGAGGCTACTGAAAACATTGATGCAAGTTATTGGTAATAAGACATTTTTATAGACTTCCATATTCTGCCCTCTTGTATAGATTTGTGAAAATGAACAGTGATAGACATTTTGCCTGAAAACAGAATTTGAAAGTAATTTCTAGAAAAGGTAAACACAGCTATCTGTATGGCTTTGTAAAAATGAACAACCAAATTCTGGCCAATTGTATAGATTTGTAAATATGAACAACCATATTCTGGCCAATTGTATAGATTTGTAAAAATGAACATGAACAGATTTTTTTTTTTTTTACTTTTTTTAAAATGAAAAATAACTATTTTAAACAACATCAACTGTGAACTGATTTGGGCGTGTGTGTGTTAAAGAGACAGACAGGGAGGGACAAAGAGAGAGAGAGGCTACATTACTTGTACTGAAACTGTTCTCTTCTCTGTTTCAATACAGCAAAGCGTTCAATGACTTTCTCATTGAAATCAGGCATGCTGAGGACTAGTTCCCTCTCCATGGAAAGCATGGCCAGTGCATTCAGACGTTCCTGGCCCATTGAATTTCGCAGGAATGTCTTAACTCGTGTCAAAGTTGAGAAACATCTCTCAGCTTCAGCTGTTGTCATGGGAGTAGTTATGAGGATGTTCAACAGAGTCACAGTCTCAGAGAACGTCTCCTGGAGGTTGTAGCTCATGAGAACCTGGTACAGTGCCAGTGCACCACAGCATCCCTTGAATTCAGGATTCTCATAGATCAGAGATAGTTCTGTCTTGAGCTTTGCCTTGCTCAGCATGGGGTATGCATTCACAGTGGCATTCGGAGCATCATCAGGAAATGAATGGCAGTACCTTTCAAACATGTCTGCTTGCAGTAAGGTAGCACTCACAAGGTGGCCAGAGAAAGAGAACCTTTCTTTGGTGTGATCCAGGATGGTGTTGCAGACCTCTTCAGACAGCCTCTGCTTCTCCTCTTCTCTCAAAGCTGTTCTGGGTCTTTTGGCTCCTGTTGCTTCTTGCAGCTGCTGTTGAGAGGAGTCCCTGAAGGCAAACAGACCAATGTGTTTGTTGGCTTTGTACAGTATTGTTGTCTATGTGATGCACAGGTATATGCAATGTATCCATGTATAGTACAAATACTTCAGTTCCACTTAAAATGGGCAGGGATGCATAAAGTCTTTAGTGTTTAAGTTAGCCTTTGTGTCTCACATAGCCTGGATGTTCAGCACAGTATACAGTGGTGCTCATAAGCTTATGATCCCATGCTAAAGTTGACTAAAAAGAGGAATAAAAAAGAAAAGAAAATTGGTGTCCTTAAAGGTTGGATTTTCCAACTTCTTTAATTAAGTCATTAAGATCAATTTCCAAAAGATGATTTTTTTATTTTTTTATTCCTCTTTTTAGTCAACTTTAGAATGTGTTCATACACTTATGAGCACCACTGTACAGTACACATAGTATATAAAATAAGCTAGATTACACCACTGGCCATATATAATGAGAATAATGTAATTTCAAACACAAATGCAGTCTCCTTTCATGCATACATTTTCAAATAAAGCTCTGCTTTGAGAAAGATCGAATGATATTGTTTAATCTTACCTTATGGCCTGCACACTGCTTGTGAAGCTGTCGAGGGCACGTTTGATAAAGACAGCATCGATGTCCTTCTTCTGTAGCTTCTGGTACAGAATGTCGACGTGGGGCATGATTTTGTGAAAAAGCCGCAGGAAAAAAATAAAATCTTCATCATGTAGCATCCTCACGTAGCCAGATGCCTCTCTCACGGTGGGCTGGTCAAATGAACCCAATGAACCCGTCCGAATGGCTTCAAAACATTCTATGAGGTCGTCTCGATTCTCGTAGACAGTGTTCACGACTCTGCTTAGTAGAAACCTGTTGAATTATTAAATTTGGTCTGGGAGGTCCTAATTGTTTCGTTGCCAATTTATCTTGATTTGTTCGCCGACAAAAAGGAACTTCTTTCAAAGAGACAATCGAGTTGCACTGAAGGCTAGCCATTTTGACAGTAGTAGTGAATTGATTGATGAGGCTACCCGCTCTTTTCTTAGTTACGTTCATGGTTATGTTACGTATGACGAAAGCGCGTAAGTGCAAGCCCTCAGAAACCCATAGAGATTGTATTGAAAGCTCTGATATTTGAAAAAAATTGATTTTACATTAGAGGCTATGAGAGACTTCTGGGCGATTTTCAACCTGACTGAAATCGCCCCAAAACGGGCGGGGACATTTGAAGCACGACTTTAGCCTGATTGGACATTTAGTGGCAGATCAGACGTCTAGATTAGAACACTGATAACTACTGTTGCCGTGATATAATTGATTAGAAAAAAAATCCCTTCCTTTTCCCGTTTGGCAGTGCGTCGCCCATATCGCCCTAATGAACACACCGCCCCTGACCTTAACACTGAAAAAAAGTCAAGGGGTCTGATTACTTTCCGAATGCACGTAATATATACTGTGTAAAGAGCTTTGGTGTGTTTAAACTCATCACAAATGTAATGGTTGGATTTGTGTGTTTCAGATGCTTTTTAATGTTAATGTTAGCATTAGATTTTACACGCACTGCCCCCGCCCCCCACCCACACTCTCCCCCAAAACACATGCTCTCCCCCACACACACTCACACAGACCCCCCACCCCAACCTCCCAAACATACACAGAAACACACACACTCTTCCTGTGTAAACCTTGCTGTGGATCGCCTGTGAGGTGATAAGTATTGTCGAGTCCCAAATGGTACCCTATTCTCTACATAGTGCACTACTTTTGGCAAGGGCCTATAGTTTTCTGGTCAAAAGTTGTGCACTATGTAGAGAATAGATAGGGTGCAATTTGGGACTCAGCCAGGATGACTCACACCAGTACATCAACAATTCTAAGAGGCTTCCAAATGGCTCTGCTCTCCTGGGGGCTGCCGCAACACACACACACACACACACACACACACACACACACAAACAAACAAACACACACACACACACACACACACTCACACACACACACACACACAAACAAACACACACACACTCACACACACACACACATTGTTTGTTAACATGTTGTGGAAATAGTAGTTAATTGTCTTGATGAAACACACACATACAGACACACGCACTGACATACACACACACACATACTGACACACACACTGACATACACACACAGACACACGCACTGACACACACACATACACACACAGACACACGCACTGACACACACAGACACACACACGCACTGACACACAGACACACACACACGCACTGACACACATGCACTGACACACAGACACACACACGCACTGACACACACACAGACACACACACGCACTGACACACACACAGACACACACACGCACTGACACACACACAGACACACACACACAGGAGAGCCTATTACTGTGGTTGATGTAGGCCTAATCATCAGTAGCAGGTTCATTAACTTCCCAATCAGTCTAGAAAGCCAAGAAGCTACTTAATAATCATCACTGTGATGTGGAATTAGTCACTCAGTTAAACCATAGAAGAGATTCTATGCTTACAACAACCAGAACATGACTGACTAGGCTACTCTGTTTTTCATTTCTCTGTTGAGTAATTAAAGCTACAGTTCACTCCCAAATCAAAGTTTGTCAGTTGCTTCCAGACGTCAAAACTCCCATGCACCCCAGATCTTAGGTGGTTTCCGAAAATGTAGCTTTATAGGTCTCAATCCCTATTAATGGGGATTATAGGCACAATCTAATTTCCTTATTTTAGATGGTGAATATATCTGATAATTTTCTCTTTACCCCTGATATGAAGGGCACCCCCTGGGGCGCATTCAGCAGGACACACCGTTGTGAATCGTTCAGATACAAATATGCTACACTGTAATGGAAAACTGTAAATTATAAAGTAATTTGTATTATCAACAGCAATATACTCTGAAACATTTTACTGCAGCATACTGTAAATGATGGTGCATTGTGGGAAAATGTTGTGGGTGGGGAAAGAATTGCTGTATTTCGAATGGTATTGAGAATTCCACCCAACAGAATACAGTACTGTACCGTATTTTTGGAGCACAAAGAACCATTTGACTACTAGGGAGTGCATGGTATCGTTGTTTCTGCCTCATTAACATATTTTGAGGCGTACTTTCTAAGAGATCTATATGTGTTGCACCCATGGTTGAGAATGCTGTATGCCTACAAATTTAACTCCTATGTGGTAACAGTGCCACATACATTTTAAATGTCTGGGGGACAGATTGGAGTGGCAGCAAGTCTGATACTTTAAATGTTTGAGCATTTTGCCATGTCCTTTTGGTCTGTTTTTCCCTGTAGTTGCTGCCAGTTTTGGCAGTTTGGAAGCCTTTGTTAAGGCCTTTAGACCTGCAAGTGGTATAAAACACCAAATATTAATTAATACGCTGTAATGTTTGTAAACGCTTTACCTAGCAGCCAACCTGCTTGCACCAATCGCTTGTAATTACAGTAAAATACTGTGAAACACAAACCCCTCAATGAATTTTATTCATTCATCCATTCATCCATTTATTCATTCATTAATTCATTCCGATTACATAGCATTTACTTTTTTACAGTATAATACAGTCAATTTTACAGTATTGCACTGTGTCATTACACAATAGTACTTGTTTTACACCATATGTATACTACAGTAGGTGTCCTGTAATATTAAATACAGAATTGTACTTGCCACCAAGCTGCCTGTAAGCTACTATCAAATTCACAGTAAACCCTTTACAGTGCACGTAGAACAAACATTCCTCTGACATGTAGAATAAAGAATCACGTCGGCTCTATTCGTGGAATTTCAATCTGCTACGTTCTACAATGTTTGGCAACCGAACGTGATCCTGCTATAGCAAAGTTCTTAACTCCAGAACTTGTTGAAATGGCACTCTTGTTCTGGGTTATTGTGGGGGAGGAACCGCGTAGGCTTTACTAGATAACCATTGACTTCTTTTGGCTGAGTGAGGGAACCAGAAATCACCGTCTTGACAGTGCGCGTAGGCGGCCAATCTCTCCGACGCTCCCCGGTCCCGCGCGCGTCTCATCGCAAAAACTATAAGGGCATTCCTCCCACGGGTTGATGTCATGCGGCTGCACACTGCCTGCCTCGCGATTATAAATGGATTAATTTAAAACAGACAGATAACCTTGCCTCGCGCGGGGCTGGGATTCCTTTTTGAATGTCTTTGCGCACGAGAGAGATTGATCAAGCCAAGAGGGGGACACCGCTGCTAGAGCGAATCCCGCCTCATTAACTTTCAAAGTCGAACGCGGAAAAGATCCGTCTCCACCTTCGCCCCCGATGCGCACTGCGATGGCAGCAGCAGGCAGCGCGCCTGGCTTTCTCTTTTAAAATAGGCCTACCTGGCACGTGGCATTCTCTACCAACTGCCTCAAAGGGCGGAAGTGAAGTGATGAACGAGAGAGGTTGAGTTGTTTTTACGGCCTAGAACCACCCACGCGCCATTATGGAAAATATTGTGCACCAGGCAGCCAACCTATAATTAACGGCCCCTGATATTAGGGAGCTGTTTGGAGTTCGAGACTCGAGCAATCAAGCCAACGCAAAGCACTCATAGTCACTGGCGCGATGATGACAAATCTACTGTTCAGAACGGAAATGAACTGGACTGAACACAAAACATCTCGAACAATACAAACCGACAACAAAAAGCATACTACTGTCTCTGTATTATCCTAAATTAATAGAAATGATGTCTAATGATTCATTGAATGAATCATTCAAACCCAGGGATATTTGATTAGGCAGACTAGCCTGCTAATGAAAAGCTTTGGCACGGGCAGCTCTCCAATTCAGCACCATTGACAGCAACCACATGACCGCGAATAGAACGTTACTTCTGCCATGGATTCTGTTTAGTTCCGCTGTATAAACATTTGAATTAGCTGTTTTTAATTCAGCCATATAGCCAACCAGATTTAGGCGATTAGGCTATTTAAACGCAATATAATCCGGGGAGACACCAGTGATCACTAACAAATATGTGGTCCTCTGTAGCTCAGCTGGTAGAGCACGGCGCTTGTAACGCCAAGGTAGTGGGTTCGATCCCCGGGACCACCCATACACAAAAAAATGTATGCACGCACGACTGTAAGTCGCTTTGGATAAAAGCGTCTGCTAAATGGCATATTATTATTATTATTATTATGAGTCATGAAACTATCGTTTTTAATACTGAGCAAAGAATAAAAACAAAAAGAAAACCCCACTACAGCAACCAGACTAGACTAAATGTACGATAATGGGTTCATTTAGGAAAAGGACCTTCATCGAGAGTGAAAGATGTGAATATAGCCCTATGCCTCTTTAAACCACGGTCTGCCTGCCGGGTAAAGCCTGCTGAGGTTTTTGTGAATGGAATGCGGCATCCAATAAAGGAACTCCCTGGCTGAATACAGAACGCGCTCGAGCTGTCTGGTGCCAGAATGAAAACAGGCAGGCAGCAAGACGCCATTGATCAAAGGCAGAGAGAAACTATACAGACAAAACCCCTATGTCATTGTCACATTCAGACAAAATAGTCAGTAAAATGCTTGTAAAATAGAAGGGTATTTTTTTTCATTAAAAACGAGAAAGAGTTAGTGCGCCTTTTTAAGCAAGCGTGCTGCATTCATGCGCAATATCAATCAGTGGGCCTATAGACAAATAATTTATCCCCAACAATATTTTGTTTTGAACAGTGACTTCATGCGAAATGCCAGTCAGACAGAGCTGACAGAGCGACGCACACAACTCGCGGACGCAGTGTTTTTTTCGACTGCGGCCAGCCTCCTCCCCAGGGGTTCCTCACTCCCACCCGGCCAGATTAGCTAATCAATGCGGACTAAACTGGAGGAGAAGACCCATCCCTGTGCGGTGTGTGTGGGCTGCTCTACAGCAGCAGCCGGATGCAGAGGGCGACACCGTGGGTACTGATTATGGAAGTTCTTATGATGCTGATCATTGCAGCTGACGATGCAAAAACTAAAGCTGAAATTGGAAGGCCTAGTCAAAAGATTTCCAACGACATATAATGATAATATAGCCTACATTTACTACACACAAATAATAATAATAATGCAAAGGTCTTACATTTAACTAATACACGTTATATGCCTATCCCTATAGTTAGGCAATCAGAGTTGTCCTGCCTATTGCTATAGACCTGAGCTATTGGCCTAGTTAAACAATTTAGATAATTGAGAATAGTAGTATTGTGTCTGTTATCAGAGTTGGCCTGCATATACAGTTGAAGTCGGAAGTTTACATACACCTTAGCCAAATACATTTAAACTCAGTTTTTCACAATTCCTGACATTTAATCCTAGTAAAAATTCCCTGGCTTAGGTCAGTTAGGATCGCCACTTTATTTTAAGAATGGGAAAGTCAGAATAATAGTAGAGAGAATGATTTATTTCAGCTTTTATTTCTTTCATCACATTCCCAGTGGGTCAGAAGTTTACACACACTCAATTAGTATTTGGTAGCATTGCCTTTAAATTGTTTAACTTGGGTGAATCGTTTCGGGTAGCCTTCCACAAGCTTCCCACAATAAGTTGGGTGAATTTTGGCCCATTCCTCCTGACAGAGCTGGTGTAACTGAGTCAGGTATGTAGGCCTCCTTGCTCGCACATGCTTTTTTAGTTCTGCCCACAAATGTTCTATAGGGTTGAGATCAGGTCTTTGTGATGGCCACTCCAATACCTTGACTTTGTTGTCCTTAAGCCATTTTGCCACAACTTTGGAAGAATGCTTGGGGTCATTGTCCATTTGGAAGACACATTTGCAACCAAGCTTTAACTTCCTGACTGACGTCTTGAGATGTTGCTTCAATATATCCACATAATTTTCCTTCCTCATGATGCCATCTATTTTGTGAAGTGCACCAGCCCTCCTGCAGAAAAGCACCCCCACAGCATGATGCTGCCACCCCTGTGCTTCACGGTTGGGATGGTGTTCTTCGGCTTGCAAGCAACCCCCTTTTTCCTCCAAACATAACAATGGTCATTATGGCCAAACAGTTATATTTCTGTTTCATCAGACCAGAGGGTATTTCTCCAAAAAGTATGATATTTTTCCCATGTGCAGTTGCAAACCGTAGTCTGTCTTTTTTATGGCGGTTTTGGAGCAGTGGCTTCTTCCTTGCTGAGAGGCCTTTCAGGTTATGTCGATATAGGACACGTTTTACTGTGGATATAGATACTTTTGTACCTGTTTCCTCCAGCATCTTCACAAGGTCCTTTGCTGTTGTTCTGGGATTGATTTGCACTTTTCACACCAAAGTACGTTCATCTCTAGGAGACAGAACGCGTCTCCTTCCTGAGCGGTATGACGGCTGCGTGGTCCCATGGTGTTTATACTTGCATACTATTGTTTGTACAGATGAACGTGGGAAGGCGTTTGGAAATTCAGGCGTTTGGAAATTGCTCCCAAGGATGAACCAGACTTGTGGAGGTCTACAAAAGAGGTCTTGGCTGATTTCTTTTGAGTTTCCCATGATGTCAAGCAAAGAGGCACGGAGTTTGAAGGTAGGCCTTGAAATACATCCACAAGTACACCTCCAATTGACTCAAATTATGTCAATTAGCCTATCAGAAGCTTCTAAAGTCATGACATCATTTTCTTGAATTTTCCAAGCTGTTTAAAGGCACAGTCAACTTAGTGTATGTAAACTTCTGACCCACTGGAATTGTAATACAGTGAATTCTAAGTGAAATAATCTGTCTGTAAACAATTGTTGGAAAAATTACTTGTGTCATGCACAAAGTAATGTCCTAACCGACTTGCCAAAACTATAGTTTGTTAACAAGAAATTAGTGGAGTGGTTTAAAAAAAATGTTTTAATGACTCCAACCTAAGTGTTTGTAAACTTCCGACTTCAACTGTAGCTAGGCATACAGGCCTAGTTAAACTACAACATTTGAGAATTAGTTTCGACCTCACTTTCAAACACATATCATCCAACCAATGTCCCAAAGTGTCCGTGGGGGGCAACTTTAGAGAAGGTGAGTCACTGCGGTGAAAGGAGGATGCTGCAAAACACCGAAACCGCCTCTTTAATGTTGAGTGGCATAAGGTAATGCTCAGCGGTTATAGGAAAATCTGTCACTTTGGCTCCCGATTACCGGCCTAATCTATCTCTGCTGGTCACACACACATATGCAGGCCGTTATGCACGCACGCATACACAAACACACACACACTGAACACAGGGGTGTCACACGCACAGGTCTACACATGCGCATGCAAGCACGCACGCACATAAAGAACACAGTGTCACACACACACACTCACCCTTCTCCCTCTCTGTGTTGCACACACGCTTCCATGTCCAATCACAGAAAGAGTCAGACTGGTGCCACTCATTGCAGCCAGCCCCACCATCAGATTCAATTATCCTTCAATTTGATTGGATTGTTCTCTCCATACAGCAGTGCACGCCTTGGAAATGCATAATGTTTGCAGAAGAACAAAGGGCCGAGGAGCCGTTAGATAGTAAATTAGTCCTG
The DNA here is from genome assembly GCF_964263955.1 of Coregonus lavaretus. Classification (NCBI taxonomy): domain Eukaryota; kingdom Metazoa; phylum Chordata; class Actinopteri; order Salmoniformes; family Salmonidae; genus Coregonus; species Coregonus lavaretus. Next base: position 18,882 of record NW_028160823.1, read on the forward strand.
CGTTGATAATGTCAGAACAGACACAGGCCTAATTTACTTAATATGTACATTAAGGTTAAGATGGTTAAGACAACATTGCGTTTGTTCTCTGTAGCTCACGCTCACTCTCTCACACACACACACATAAACAAACACACACACACACACCTTTAACCATCCTTTATAGTCTTGGCAGTGACATTATTACCTTCACTTTCCTTAAGTGCCCCCAGGCAATTGTTTACATTCCTGGCTATGCCTGTCGATGCATTGTGAGTTAATATCGTGGCCCGCCGCAGGTCATTAGAATAACAAGTAAATGGAAGTACCTGCTCCTCGAGAGATAATAACTTTTATCGTGCTTAATGTGTTTTTATCTTTTGCACTTCCTCCGAAGTCACGTGAACGGTTTAGACACATCTGTTGAATGCGGCATTTCTAAAACGGATCCATATAAATAAAGAATAGAATGTAATCAGGTTATCTTGGAGTTCTATTTCATTAGCGCATGCAATACATAGGCCTATATGTTGTCGGTTGTATTTTGCTAAAAAACCCACATTATATTATTGTCATTACACAAGCACTAAAATGAAATACAATTATATAAGGCCTATTGGACAACTAAAAAACTACAAGAAACCCTACAAAAACATGCTAGACTAATTCACCAATTGCCCCCGTTGTCTAAAGCGCGTGGCTACCTCGCACTGGCAGCCCTATAATCCACACAAGGTGGAAGGTTGGCGGAGGTAAGTGAGACAGCGAGTAGTGATGCAACTGCAAGCCTGGCAAGGCAAGCTCCAGTGGGAGAGATTCCTCCGCACTGCACTGGGCTGGCAAAGTGCCCAAACACGTCAAAATAGACGGGTAGGCCTATAGGTCTATAAACCATATTATGACAGCTGTCTAAAATAGAGAAAGGGATGGTTTAGGCATACATCTCTGTCTCAGGTTAAAATTAAATCGACTTCATCTTCTATTATGATTCAGTATTATTGCTTTCATCCATCATAATCATAACATGATGTCTGAGTGTCTTGTGACCCTGCATGCGCTTTGAAATCTTACTTCGATATTCTGATTTTGTCATAACAACCAAACCCCTGAAGTGCTCGCGCTGTGTCAGTATTCAGTTCACACAGGCTCCGCATCTGGGGAAGAGAAACCTCTCTCTTTCTCTCTCTCTTCCTCTATCTCCGTCTCCCTCTTCCCCCTCCGGCGGGAGAAATACTATTTCATTCACCCCGCTTCCGTTCATTCATCAGGGTACTGCAGTGTGGCAGAGCCAGAACGCTCGTTGGTTCGTTCGATCGAAGCTAAAATTCTTATCAATGAAAGCTTGCTGACGTCAATGGGGGGAAACGCTGACATCGGGTCACGTGGGCAGCGAGGGCGGACGTATAAAGACGCCGCGCTGTCCGCGGTTCTGAAAATACTCACTGAAACAGACACACACACAACGAATGAGGCAACAATAGGGATGGAAACCTAAAGCGAAAAACAACAACAAGTACTGTATACACACGCTTCCGAACAATAGTGTATTGAGTTATAGAGTAGGAAGCTGAGTAAGAGAGAAGTTTGAGGAGTGACAGTATAACTACACCAGACTACGCTTCTGGATTCACCACAAGACTCCAGGTAAGAAGGACTAACTTCTTCATAATTTCTTCATTTGAAAGTGATCAAACTGATTGGCATACTAACTGATATGTAGCCTACAATTAAAAAAGAAAGTGGTGGAAATCTAAATGACTTCCACCTTCCTTTTTGTTGGACAGACTAGTTGAAACAAATACATTAGGAACAGAAATGTTGGTACAGAAGCTTACAAAATAATTGTTTTAAGACATAGCCCAATAGGAAATGGGTGTGGATTATGACAAGAAATATAATATAATGACTTTGATGAGTTTGGCTAACGATTGTGATAATCATGTTGACAATGATTACCAGAGATGGTGATAATTGTCACATCATCATCATAACCATCATCATCATAGCCACGCCTCTCCCCAGTCTTCCATCATCCTTGCCATCACCATGGCATCACCAACTGCCAAAAATAAAGACAAAGGGTGAAAGTGACCCTTTAAAGAGCAGCGTTTGGCTGCGTAAAAGAGTGGTTTTACGCGTCAAATCAATGTTGATGCTGCTTTTAGAATATAGTTAGTTGATAATCTTATATATGTACTTGCATTAATTATGTATATAAACACAAATTGCTTGGCTTTTTTCTATACTCTCATGCATTCTCATGTTACTGTGGTTAGACAGTTCTTGCACTTTTAATTTTGAAGCAACAGAGATAAATTCCCCCAGGTCGTAAAAGAGTGGTACAAAGCAGATTATGGCGAGATAGGGCTTCTTAAAATCGGATTACTAATGTGCTTTGAGAGAGAGAGAGAGAGGAAGAAAGAGAGGCGGTTAGAATATGCTTTTAAATGACTGTACAAAGTCTAGCCTACCACACAGTTAAAGTATTAAGTAGCCTATGAAAAAGTGTGACTAATTAAGCCTACAAAAGATATACAATAATTGCATGGTGATATATATTCTTGCTGTACAGTTTTCACACACATAACTTTACATGTTAGGAAAGATCAGTCTCAATGGGAAGAAAGTGAGATGGATTGTGCATCATTAGGCCAGGTCGTTGTAGATTGTTTCCTAATCGCTCTCTGTGGATTACACTGATCCATCTGTGGTATAATGAGCAAGGGGTCAAACCTCAATAATGCATCTCAAATGGCACCCTATTAACTATTTACTGCTCTATTGTTGACCAGGACCCATAGGGCTCTAGTCAAAAGTAGTGCACTATATAGGGAATAGGCTGAGCGTGCCATTGGGACGCACAACAATGCGGCATCATGATCCTTTAATCTCGTAGGCCTATATCCATTTTCAATCTCATCTACATTCTATGACTATAATTATCTGCAACGAATAAAGATTCATACCAGTGGATAAATCCAGTGGGTTTATGTTTGATATTGTTGGTGCTGTAATGAACACGTATAAAGGAGATTATCAATTGTGATTGAATATCTGATTAATCTATTCTTGCTTTTTGTTGTATTTCTCAGCAAGAGAAAAAAAAAAATCGTAAATCATTGTGCAGTTAGGTTACGTCACGTCATTTATGGATAGATATTATACTGCATAGGCTACATACAGTATGATCAATGTGAAATCTGTTGTTGCCATGGCCACAGATATAGATGACCTTACAAGTCTAACAATTCTGCTAATAGTTCTCTGTAGCCCTATAGCGGCATCGCACGGCACGCGCCTTGGAACGCTTTCTTGCCAGTTGCCACCCGCCCTGTTGCCGCGTGCCTTGGCTCGTTCACATGCGAAGGGCTCATTAACACGCGCAGCACCAGCTCGAGCCACTCAGCCAATTAAGCTTTTGTTAGATCAGTGGAGGTGCGAGAAAATATAAATAAGAAACTGTACAGCGTATGTCTAATCGAAGGGTTTAACCCGAATCGACGCACGACAGTTGTACTTATCTTGACATCTGCCAGTAGATAGCCTACTGGTAGGCCTGTATTCTGTGTAAGGGATAATCAACGAGGGGCTATGGGTGCTATGGAAAATAATGAACGACGTGGACGGTGTGTTCCACGACGGCTAGCAGAGTGGAACTGACCTTCCGCTGAGTTACATTATTTTTCAGAGAACTCATAGAGCCCCTAGTTGATTATCCCTTTTATACCATGGCTATAATTTAACACATTTGCCACACACAAAAAATGTGTTCATTTGCCGGTAGAAATGTGTTCAACATCCACTGAAGAAGCAAGCAAGTTTACTAGATAGCTTCAGTAGTTGCCGTGGTAACCAAACATCCAGACTTGCTAATTTAGCTAACCAAACCATCAGTCCTAGCTTGCTTGCTATTATGAAAATCGAATTCAACAATACCAATACTGTTTTCAATTCTACTTTTGCTTTTAAAAGCAGCTCAAACAAAACTTGTAAAAATGAACTGGAGCCATCAAAATCTACATTTACATTTTAGTCATTTAGCAGACGCTCTTATCCAGAGTGAGTACATACATTATTTTTTTATTTTTCATACTGGCCCCCCCGTGGGGTATATACCATGCCTTATAGGGAAAAAATGCCATTCAAGCCAATCAGAAAGGAGTATTCAACAACCCTATGGTATAAAGTAGTTGAGGAAAATCCAATTTGTCCAATTTGGACTTTAAAGGCAGTGTTGTGAAAGCAATTAATGTGAGCCATGGAAATAAATGAATGGTTTAATTGCAATGACAAGCAAGCATGCCCATTCACAGACACCCAGCCAAGTCTAGTTGTTTTAGCTTACCTTGTATATTAACATTAAATTAACTTTTGTTGCTTAGTGTTGGTATTTGAACTGTGGTTCTCTGTAGCTCAGTTGGTAGAGCATGGTGCTAGTAAGAAAGTGGGTTTGATTCCTGGGACCATGCTATACGTAAAATTAATGCACACTTGACTGCAAGTCGCTTTGGATAAAAGCATCTGCTAAAATGGCATATGTTATATTACTAAATGTTGAGGGAAAGACGTTGATAAACCATTTCAAACTGTGTCATACTAGTCGGCCATCTTGTGTGGGTCCCTATGCTCAATTGATGTTATTTGTTGACCTGCACAGAGGGTGAATGAATCTAGTGGGTTACCTATTATATATGTGATATTTATGGGGGGAAACATGGATAGACTACTGATATTGTCTATGCCTACTAGATGGCTATTGTAAAAGACTGTTTCTTCACGATTCTGAGTTGGTTTCCACTTGTTACCACAGCCAAAATTGGATATAGCGTAATAATTCATGAAAACAAAAATGTGCTTTTTGGTCTTAATTTAAGGTTAGGCTTAGGCAAAAGGTTAGCAATGTGGTTAAGGTTAGAGTTAATGTTAGGGTTAGGTTTAAAATCACATTTTAAGAAGATCAATTGTAGAAAAGGGCAGTGTATTGACAACCTAAGTTGAGAATTGTTTTCAAAGGTAGATGAGTAATGACTTCTACTACTCCATTTGTACTCTTTTCTTTGGTTCACGTCGTCATTCCTTTACACAGGCCAACTCACTTCCATCAATACATTTCACTTTAATGCTGTGAGCTAATGGTTTTATTGGCAATGAAACTACATAGTTTAAAAAGAGGAGAGAACCTTAACTGAACTGTATATACGGTATAGTTTCATTAAACCACAAAACAATTAGTATCATCCCTGTAAAACCTTTCACTATAGATAAACACTTTACATTGTATAGGGGGAGGGGATTCTGTAGAATTAAAATTCTATATGGATTCACCAATTTTTATCATCCTATCTAATCTCTCTCTCTCTCTCTCTCTCTCTCGCTCTCGCTCTCGCTCTCGCTCTCGCTCTCTCTCTCTCTCTCTCTCTCTCTCTCTCTCTCTCTCTCTCTCTCTCTCTCTCTCTCTCTCTCTCTCTCTCTCTCTCTCTCTCTCTCTCCCTCCTCATCCTCCCCCTCCTCCTCCTCCTCCTCCTCCTCCCCCCTCCCTACCACCACCAGGCGCATTACCTTCCCTTGCGCCCCCCCCTGTCCGTCCGTCGTCCGTTCTGTGCGGTCATGACGCAGAGCCACTTCGCCACAAGTGCCCTTATCCTACTGGTCATCCTGCTGGGACTCACCCTAAACCTTCCGCCTGCCACCTCTGTCCCTGTGCCAACCGAGACACACAGCCCCAGCGACAGCCATGCTCCTCCCCCTCCTGGGCTTAGGATACCAGAGGGAGAAGGGGATGTGCGGGAAGGGAAGAAGAAGGGACTTCCACAGAGAGAGAGAGTAGAGGAGGACAAAGAGGAGGGTGAGCTTTTCGGAGACATGGACCCCAAAACGTTAGCGGCCGTTCTGCTGGAGGCGATGAATAAGCCGCACGGGGAGAGGATGAACGGAGGTGTGGAGGATGGGAGGAAGGATGAGGAGAGAGGAGAGGAGGAGGAGGAGGAGGAGGAGGAGGAGGAGGAGGAGGAGGAGGAGGGAGAACGGCGAGAGGAGAAGGGAGAGGAGGTGAGAGCTGCGTTGGAGGATGGAGCGGACCGAGACAGGGACGGTCGTGAGGAACTTGAGTTGGTGATGGCCGCCACTGCGGAGCAGGGCACGGAGGAGCGACAGAGGGAGGAGGAGGAGGAGAGGAAGAGAGCACAGGAGGAAGAGGAAAGACTAACAGAGAAGGTGACTAGCCGTACCACCAGCCAGACGGTTCCTGTGAAGGAGAAACAACCTCAGACAGTAGAAGGAAGAGGGGAGGAGGTGGGAGTAAAGGAGATAGGGGCCAGAGAGGAGGCGCAGCAGGGACCTCCCACCTCCCAGGAGATCCAACAAGAGGAGCAGGAGCAGCTAAGCCCAGAGGAGGTGCAGAACCTTCAAACCATGTTGGAGGAACTACAGAACTACAACACAGCCAACAAGAGAGAGAGAGACTCCCAGGCTCAGGAGCAGAGAGAGAGGGAGAGCAGGGGCTACAACCAACACGACACAGACCAAACCCTGATGGACAACCAGATAAAACCCAAAGCAAAAGGAGGATATCCACTAGCCATGTCCAAGAAGAAGCTCAAATGGCAGGAGGAGACTCAGAAAGCCCTGAACATGCCCACCTATAGAGGAGGCAACTTCATGGACCACTTCGACGACAATCTGGCTCAACAAACGGCTGAGGATGAGGAGGATGATGAGGAAGATGAAGATGAGGAGGAGGTGTTGAGCCCCCAGGAGGAGGAGAGGAGGGCGAAGGAGGAGCAGGAGGAGGTCAGGAGGCAGGCGAAGGAGGCACAGAGGGCCAAAGCTGAGGAGGAGAAGTTGGCGGACATTGCCTCAGACATGCTCCTGCAGTACATGGTCAAACAGGGCAAAGGGAAGTACTCCAACCAGAACAAGAAGACCCTGCTGTCCAACGCAGCCGAGGACAAGCGCTCCGATGAGGAGGTCGTCAGCGAGGATGACGATATTGATCCTCAGACCATCGATAAGCTCATTGAAATCTCCAGTAAGCTCCACCTCCCCGCAGACGACATTGTTGACATCATCAGCGACGTCGAGAAGAAGAAGAAGAAGAAAGACACTCCTGAGACGTTACCCTGGCAACGACCTCAGCAACGACCCCTAGTACCCCCAGCAGCCCACGCCTTCGACACCCAGCCTTCGGCCCCACGCAACCCCACCCTGAATCAGCCTTATCCAGCCATCAACCCCCTCAAGGCCTGGTTCATGGACATATCCTCCTCAAAACAAGACCCAAACCTCTGGATCAAACCGCAACACAAGTCCTTTCGGACCTCCTCCTCCAACTACCCTGCCTATCCCTTCTACCAACAGAAGCCCTACCAAGGGTACTACCCCCTCTACTTCCCCCCACCCAAGCCCAATCCCCGCTACTATGCCAAACCCTCCCTCATGCTCAATGACCTCCTGTCGAATTCCCTGGACTACGACTTTGACTTCACCCCCAAGAGGAGGTACCGTCCCTGGGTACAACCCCGCCCGAGGAAGCCCCCCGTGGCTCTCCGGCAGAAGCTCTACTACCCCAACTACCCCAAATACCACCTGCCCTCACACCCCCGGACATACAACCACCTCCCCATCCCCATGGCCAAACCCCGGTCGGCACCTCCCAGGGGTCAGGTTCAGCCTCGCCGTCGGCATGGTTACTATTACCAAGCACCCCCAGCGCCTCTAGTGACCCGAGACCAAGATTATTATGGGATGCAGGGGTTGGGAATGGGGCAGCAGCAAGACAGTGACGAAGACCTGGATAACTACATTCAACAGGTCTTTATGAAACCCAGACCCAGAATGTATCAGTGAAGGGAGAGGAAAGAAAGAAAGAAAGAAAGAAAGAAAGAAAGAAAGAAAGAAAGAAAGAAAGAAAGAAAGAGAGAGAGAGGGAGGGAGGAGGGGAGGGGAGGGAGGGAGGGGAAAAAGGGAGGAAGAGGGAACAATGGAATGTTTTCTTTTCACCACTTACTTTTCATTTTGTTTTCGGGTTTGAGTCTCGGGTGTCTTTTTAATGTACAGTTTGATTTTGGTCGAAAAGCAACACAAAAATGTAATTTAGCAGTTTTTTTTGGCTTTCGTTCATTGTATTGAGTAAAAAACTAACTTGCAGATAGAAAAGAGAGGGAGTAAAGAGGAGACATCCGTTTATTCCTCCTCCATTCATTCCTCCAGATCACATGAGAAACTGAGGGCTGTTGTCCAAAATGACTTTAAGAGGGGCACAAAACCAACCGCATATAGAACTATAAAACATACAGAATTCTCCACTGGAACTCCCGGAACTACGTATAGACACTCACCATGTCATCCTGGAATCCTGAAGCATATGAGGGAGCATCAGCATCATTCAGAGGACATTAAACGTTGAGGGTGATTCCCAGATGGTACCCTATTCCCTATGTAGTGTAGAGTTCTAGGGGCCCTGGTCAAAAGTAGTGCACTACATAGGGAATAGGATGCCATTTCGGATGCAGCCTGACAACCATGTTGCCCATCATCCGAAACTCGTAGAGGTTTGTAGTTGTTAACAAGTACTCAGATGTCAATGTTTGGAACCAAAATGTGCATTCAAACATGTTTATATTCCAAAAGACTAGCCATCGCTATTGGAGCAGAGGCCCCATCGATATTAAGCCTTACCAATGTGTGTGTGTTAGGTTACATGATCATTTTAGTTATATGTCATTGTTTGTAGAAAATGAAGCTTGCAAAAAAATACTCACAGATACAAACAGTTATTCTAAAGGACGGAGGAGAAAAATTCATAATTATTATATTGATACCCTTGATGATAAGTTGCCATAGTGTATGCAAATGCAGTCCAGAACTGTCAATATTTACGAAATATGTTTTATTTTGTATTTTTGTTCCCATTTGAGTGTTACTTGTCTGTTCTGATCAATTCTGTTTTGTTTCTTGTCATTATTTAGTGTCATTTTTTTTGCATAATGTTTTATCTTCTGCACATCTTTTGATTCTTATTTCTGTATTTGTAATGTACTTTTTTTTTTTTTTACAAAGCAGTGCTAAGATTTACACATTCATACATTCCAAATATTTGTAAGACAAAGTGATTTTAATGAAAAGAAGCTGAAAATATTGAAATACAGTTTTATATTGCCTTATTATTCTGAATGTCCCCTCGTCTTGCTAATAAGGCTGTCTGCTTTGTTAAGGGGCTAGAATTTCATTGAGTGAAGCTCTTGTAGAGAGTAAAATCGGGTTGTGATCTCAATTCCATTCGATTTCAAGTCGATTCAGAGAATGAATTAGAAAATTCGATTCACAAATTGAAAAACGGTATGGGGATTTTTCAATGAAAATGACTTGAGTTGGAATGGAATCTTCCCTCGCTCCCGATGAACGAGTGATATGAGAAAAGCAAAGGGAAAATAAAAATTGAAAAAGGTCAAAGATATTCACTCTGTGTTACTGTAGAGAAACAAATATGTCTCTGTGTTTATGCCTTTAGAGGCCACAGAGAGGACTGTGATTCAGAATCTCACAGGTGTTATAGGAAATCAATATCTAATCACCTCCAAATCCTTACTCGTTTAATATTGCCTTGGGAACCGAACCCCAACAAACTCCCATTTTGTCACGTTTACCCACCCAAGTCTTCAACTAACCATGTGGCAATCTCATAGCCGATACAAGGACTGCGTCCCAAATGGCACCCTATTCACTTGATAGTGCACTACTTTTGACCAGAGCTCTATCTGCACTGGTCAAAAGTAGTGCACTGCACTATATAGGGAAAAGGGTGCCATTTGGGATGCACCCAATGGCTTGGCTAGCATGAAATCCATAGCTCAATCAAACACAGCATAGACAATCTCAAAGTGAAACCATTTTCAATGTGACTGACGCCACAGACACTAGTGAAAAATCCATTATTTTACAGAATGGAAGAGGGGAGAAACACTGGGAGAACATTGAGAGTGGTGTTTGATTTGATATGTGTGTTCTGCTTGACTGAGATTTAGACTTTAGGTGGCGTCTCAAAAAATAGCACATATTCCCTACATAGTGCACAACTTTTGATCAGGGCCCAAAGGCCACTATTGGGAATAGTGTACCATTTGGGACGCACCCTTATGACTGTTCCAGTTCGTTGAACTGAACTCATTGCCATTTGACATTTGAACGGGTCCAGTATTTACTAGGAACACTGATTGAAGGGGACAGACTCACCCTTCAAAACCTAGTACTCAATACTGAAGTGCCCTAAGTGTGAGGTATCTGCTGTAGGAAAGAGAAATAGGGGGAGAGAGAGAGAGAGAGAGAGAGAGAGAGAGAGAGAGAGAGAGAGAGAAGGAGAGAGGGAGAAGGGCAGAGAGGGAGAGAGGGAGAGGGGGAGAGAGAGAGAGGGAGAGAGGGAGAGAGGGGGAGAGGGGGAGAGAGGGAGAGAGGGGGAGAGAAGGAGAGAGGGAGAGAAGGAGAGAGAGGGAGAGGGAGAGAGGAAGAGAGGGAGAGAAGGAGAGAGAGAGAGGGAGAGAGGGAGAGAGGAAGAGAGGGAGGGGGAGAGAGGGGGGGAGAGAGGGAGGGGGATAGAGATGTTAAAGAAAGTAATGAAAAGGGGGGAGGGACCTAAAACGTTACTTTCATTTTGAAACTGTTTGTTTTTTTGTTTGTTTTTTAATCAAGGGACGAAAAGAGAGGGAGGGAATAGAAAGGAATGGGGATGAAAGAGAGAGTGAGACAGAAGACCGTTTCTGCTGCATGTACCTGCATCTAAAATGTGTTGCTTCTTTTTGATGAACTTAACAAGCATTGAAAAAAAGTATAAAAAAAATCTAAAATAGCTAAAAGATGACTTTATAGACGTATGACGTACCAGATATAAAACCCTGTTGAAGTCTTGTACGAGGATGTTGTTCTGATCTATGTACTCTATTTCTAGCTGTACCTTGTATCTATATCGTAATAAACATGCGTATTGCTGATTGTAAATAACCGCATGTATCCATGATGACTAGTTTTGCTACACAGAGAGAAATAAATAAAATCAACTATTTTTTATAATGAAACTGAAATGCCTTTTTTTTTTACAACCCCCTTTTAGTAGATATTTTATGAGGTTATATTTTCTGACGACACCTTTGCTTCCTTTTCCCACCTATCTATCATATGGCAGCAACAATGGGAAAAACCCTTATGAAACACTATGCTTGATACCTTCAGTTCTATATCCACTATAGCAGTGGTTCTCAAACTTGGTCCAGTCCTGCGGAGGAGAGGAGGAGAGGAGGATGATGAGGGGAGGAAGTGGAGGAGGGAAGGTAGGGGAAGAAGGGTTGGCGTGTGTGTGTTCGGGGAGTTGTTAGAGGTTTAATTGGTGATCAGAGGAAAGGTTGATCACTGCTCACTGGGGAAATGGATAGACACACACACACACACACACACACACACACACACACACACACACACACACTTCATCCATTCACTCCATGTATCCAGGAAGAGAAGAGAGGGAAGGAAGGGAGGGAGAGGAGAAAGAGGGGGAACGAGAGAAAGGAGAAGTTATGTCAGACTACATGTACCGACAAAGCCCTGCGATGCTGCGATGTCTGGGACCTACCACTGTTACTGGGGAGGGTCAAACATGCATCCCTGCCACGGTTAGATCCAGAGCACAGGGTTTTGATCCCTAAGCTTTGATCCCAGTAACAAGTATCTGTTTCCCCCTTGTTGAACAGGTGGGCTGCCCCCTCTGGAGCCTTCTGGAGATAAGAAATCTGATGAAGGAGTTCATGCTGTCAAAGGTTATTCAATA